>NC_056729.1:1286281927-1286581927 GCF_019279795.1 Protopterus annectens | reverse complement strand
GGTATATCATCAATTTATATGTATATTTATTAATTTATGTCAAGTAGGTTTTAGACATCCTTAGTAATCAATTCATTTATTTATATGTATTAGTTATACATTGGATATTACATGTTATTTGATTGATTAACACTGATACGGTTCATATTGAATGTTATGAATTAATTGCATATTTTTAAACAATACATATAATAAGAGTTTTATTAATTTCTGTTTTATGGCATATAGAAACATGTCAGAGTATTTAGTTGTATATTTATGACAGATAAAATGTTTTTTATTGGTCGAACATTTTTATTAAGTGTATGTTTCTTTAATGAAAAAATGTTTGGCAGCACCAGTATTCAGTAATTATTACATTCTGTTGAAGCTCACATCTTGCTGGGTGAAAGCGCTTAACGTTTTGTGTTTTTAAATGTAATAAAGTCTTCTCAGTTAACGTAGTATTCTAGTCACTTATTGGTGAAATTCAGGCATTTTGGACAATTACAAATTTGCGATTATGATTTAACAGTACTTGACGCGGAATGTGTTGTGTGGATGGTGTTCACTTTAGTGTGTGAATTTAGATGTAATTTAAGGTAAGTGACTATTTTGTAAGGGTTTTGGGTAGGTGTGTGTGTGTGTGTGTGAGTGTGTCTGAATGTTGTACTTGTGGGTTAGGGTAGGCAGGTAAAAGTGTTAGTGTTTACATGTTGAATGTGGTAGTGTTTGTATATATGTGATGTGTGTGTGCGAGGGACTGTACAATGTCTGGTTGTGAATTTGCTGTCTTTTTCTGTTTGGTGCGATCTTGGAGTTAGACTATATAAGTATGGGGGTTATTAGTTAGTGTTTTTATGTCTGTGTGTTTATTTTTTTATTTTTTGTAGTGTGGGTAGTGTGGTGTATATATAGTGTGGTGTATGGCGTGTTCTGCAGATTCAACTTTATAGTCTCGATATACTGAAATTCGATGTTTCAGTATTTCAAGATTATAAAGTGAATCCATAGAAATATATATATATATATATATATATATATATATATATGGATTCCCTTCAGAAGCTAAAAATACTGAAATCTCGAATTTCAGTATTTCGAACCCAAGAAGCCCAATTCACACAACAACGAAACCTGAAAACCGCAAAATTCAAAACTTTGAATACTGGAGGTTTTGAATTTCATGGTACTACCACACACACACACACACACACACACACACACACACACACACACACACACACACACACACACACCATTCTCCACACAAACACACACAATCTCTCTACTACATGAAAGCATGGGGGGAAGCCCCCCTGCATCCCACACCACACTATTTAAATATTCTCACTCCGAGGTCACACTACATATAAACACACACAAAACACCACCACACAAACAACATTCTCCTCACACATACACATCACAGCAACAAAACACTCTGACACACACCACAGCCCCTACCCAAACCCCTTAAGACACATACATACTTACCTGAAGACATGACCATAGTGGAAGTTTAGAAGCACGAAATTCAAAACCTCCAGTATTCAATGTTTTGATTTTCGCACTTCTGAACTTTCACTATTCTGTGGATTCTGCTTCTTGGGCTTGAAATACTGAAATTCGAGATTTCAGTATTTTGAGCTTCTGAAGGGAACCCATATATATATATATATATATATATAGAGAGAGAGAGAGAGAGAGAGAGAGATAAGATATACAATGTGCACACACACACACACACACACACACACACACACACGCACACACAAATATATATATATATATATATATATATATATATATATACATAAAGTCAGAAAGATGTTTATCAGAAAAGGGAAAACTAGTTGCACAGGAATGATTAGTCTTGCTATCAGCACACAAATTCACCATTATCACACCTTCTTATGTAAGATCTGTGTCAGAGATCACTTTGCAAAAAATATTACATTAAAATAAGAGCTAAATTCTTTCACCCTTATCAGAGTTTCATCAGATCTGAGTAATGATGCATCACCGATGTACCGAATAGTTCCATTAGTTCATTTTATTCACATTCCAAACTTCAAGGAACAGCACCCCTACAACTTCCTAATGGTGGACTGCTACCTGCTTATGCTTATGTAGTCAAAGATTGTACAAGGGCAAAGAAAGGAGAAGCTCTATGTTTCCACTGTTCAATGGTCTCACAAAAAATATTAAAATAACAAAATAACATAAAATATAAATAAACACTGCACTCATTTGGTTTACCAGCAGGTCATCTGAATTGCATGTATGCATTTACACTCAAGCATACATAGTAGATAAAGATGCATACAGAAATATATGCAAACAGCCAGACACACACACACACACACACACACACACACACACACACACACACACACACACACGTGTATATGTGTGTGTGTGTGTGTCTGTCTGCCTGTCTGTATGTGTATGCTTGCAAAATACCAATTAAAAAATTAGAGTACATTAACCTGTTAGTTAAAGATAATTCATGTGAGTGCTTTAAGAGTCTTGATACCTTACTGATGTTAGTATTATATAATAAGCAAACAGAGCACAAAATATTCAAATCATTTTAAAAGAATGAAAGTAATTGCAAAAGTTCAGGGAAGACAATGTGGTGATGAAAGGATTAAGAATAACCAAGAGACTGGTTTAGTATTAATTGAATTAAGTTGTTTTCCTCAAAATTTTCCAGCCTGCCAATAAAATATGTTAAACAACATAAAAATATTAGAAAAAATAGATCATGTATCAATGAAAAATAAATGAAGAATTAAGGATCAAGGCAAACTAGTCCGCAATGTCATTTACAGAATGTTCAAAGGACTGATCATATCAAATTCTGTAATCAGTTTTAACTGTATTGTTTATTAAAAGAACTTCTTAAAGGTGAAGAGAATCAGAATGCTGAAAGTGCTTTTATAAAAAATGTAGAAAACACCTGCATCAGCTAGAGAACTGTCTTTCTGTTTCCTTTTATTAAATATTAATCCAAACAAAACACCAGTTCAGCTGAATATTTGGAATTAGAAAAAGTAGAATTTTGTTATTTGAAACTCATCGGTGAAGCACAACTTTTATCTGAAACTGAGTGGGATCACATAACTAATTAGCGACATAAGACTGTTGAGATATTTTAAAAAGAATATACAGCGTGAACCATTTCTCTTTGTAATATCTGAACTTGTTGACATTTTGCTGTTATTGTATCCAAGATTCATGAATCCATATTTCAAGAACCAATGCAACTATAGATAAATGAATTATACTGGACAGCACCTGAGCAGTTTTAAATTGAATGGCTTCTTTACAATGTACCAAGGCAAATATGTATTTTTTATTTTGATATAACATTTAATAGATACTCATCCAAATTAAAAAAATAATTTAGCTTCCATTGACTTTTTGCTTATCTTGTTCAGTATGCAACCAAACTTAATGTTTAAATCATTGTATGTCTATCCACCCTGTTGAACAATATGTAAGGCTCCATGTTGACTAAAATGCAATTTATTATACTACTTTGGTCAGTTCATAATATTAGCTTTATGAAGTTATATTAAAACATGAACACGTCATTTAACAGTTGAAGACATATCATGGCTGAGCATACAACTTCAAGACATATCCATTAAGGTAAAATTCTAAAGCTACCTTTCAGACTAAATGACATTAAGAGGAGGGGTTTGATGCAAACTTGACTTTGGTCTGATTCTTTTTAATCAGTTTTTTTATCATCAAAATGAACCTTTGAAATTATGATGTGCTCCTTATCTTGCAGCACAAAAGCAATCTTTTAGAAGGATGTCTTAATCTCATGCCATAACTTATAATGTAATGTATAACTGCAAACACAGAAAAAAAATATGTGTGTGTGTGTGTGTGTGTGTGTGTGTGTGTGTGTGTGTGTGTGCGTGTGTGTTTGTGTCTGTGTGTAGATACACACACACGCACACACACACACACACACACATGCACACACACACAGTGTTTGATATTCTAATGTGTAATCATTAATTTGTAATTCCTCTGTTTTATTTTATTTATTTTTTATTTTACATTTGTTGGCCGGGATGGTCCGACTGGATACATATCCGTTTTCAGCGGAGTCCCGGGGAGAAAAGCTCCAGACATACAACAATTTAGAAGTATTACACATATCCCGGGGAGAAAAAGCTCCAGACATACAACAATTTAGAAGTATTACACATATTGGGTAAATAACATTAAGTAAAAGTGAGTACAAAGAAAAAGTAGATAGCACAATGATTTCAATTACAGGACATACATGGTAATACCAGACAAAGCAGAATGTATCCATCCATAAGGCAATCCATAGGAGACATACAATAAGTGGTAGAAATAGGACAGAGTTCCTTAGTTACGTATGGTTTAGGAAATTTATTAAGGCAATCAGACCTAGATTAGTTTGTATGATTGATCAATATGATTGGGTGGACTGGTAGGGTAGTACGGTCGAGGAGAGTCAGGGGTACTAGTCCGGGTTGGTGCAGGGGCATAGTCAGTGTGACTTAAGGTGGCTTTTTAGTTTATGTTTAAATATCGTTGGTGAAGATTCTTGGGTAATGTTATCAGGTAGTGAGTTCCAATATTTACCGACAGAGTTGGCAAAGAGGGAGTCACCTGCAGTGTGGTTTGATTTGGTCATAAGTACTAATAGTTTGGTGGCATTTGGTACTTGGTGGCATTACTTAAGGTGGCTTTTTAGTTTATGTTTAAATATCGTTGGTGAAGATTTGGCAAAGATTTAAATGCACTGTTTTGCATTTAAAAACTGAAACAGAGCTCACTCTTACTTAACAATAAATCCTTTCCCTGACAGACAGTTGTAGTGGGGTAAATACATTAAAAAACAGTGATATCTAAGCTGTAGATGGTAAATTCTGTTATTATATAGATATGTTATGTTAATGGCTGATCTATTTGTATGTATTATTTTATGAGCAAATAGAATTCAGCTGTATTTAAAAAGGTGAGATGTACAGGGTAGAGGAGGTAAAACATTTGCTTTGCTTGTTGCTATATCACTGTTAGTATGATACTCAGTCATTGCTCTTCTGAGTGCCAGTTACTTATGTATCAAATTTTAATCAAACTTGAAAGGAGTGAAGGAGGTGAAAATAAGGTTTATTGATCCAAGAGCTGCCAATAATGTTCTGGAAAAGTTGACAAAAAAGTACAGAACATGTAGCAAACCCAATGACTGGCATTAAAATGGCCCTCCATGATTGATTACATACATAGATCTTAGCAGGTAGTAAAAAGAATACCTTTAAATGTTAATGGTATCAGTGTTTATTATAATTTATATTGTGAATGATTGTAATCATTGCTTCTGTGTTATGACTCCTAAATAGATATTATTTCTGCCCACAGTACCTCAGCTAAAGGAAGACTGGAGGACTAAAAAGTTAAGCACTTTTGTCTTTCAGGGACAGACTTCATCAGAACAAATAGTAACAATGACCTCACCAAAATTAAATACCTTACTGCCACCATAAAAAGCAAACTTTAAAGAGACCATACCCTGTTAATTCATAGAGATGATAAGATGCGGCCATTGGGTGACAAGGTTAGAGCTTAAGGAGTTTCTGTGGCAGCTCAGACTAAACATCATATCTTCACCAGGCCTTAATGAATCAATGTCAATCAACTCAGCATTAAAATTAAGGGCAGCTAAGCTTTAAAAATCTAAGTGTTTGACACGTTTATTAGTACATTGATGGCTTTGATATGAAAGTCATTTTTTTACAAAAAGAAAATGTTTAAACTGCTGGCATTTCTGTTATTTCCATTCATTATACTTGCTTATTATATATATATATATATATATATATATATATATATATATATATATATATATATATATATATATATATAAATTAATAGGGTATGGTCTCTTTAAGGTTTGTTTTTTTTGGTGGGTGTAAGGTAATTATGAATTACCCCTAGTGAGAACATATAAACTCAACCATCTGCTGTCATCCCCAACTACCACATTGTCATTATTAGTCTTAAGCAATGTGAATTTATTATTTCTGCTTGATTAATATCTGTATAATCTACTTAAAATAACTATTTTTAATCCATTCAATCCTATAGGTGCACTTTATCAGAAATTTTAAGTTTATTATCTTTCCAAAATTGCTTGCAGTTGGTACTATATTAACCTTAACAGTGACATCTTCCTTCTAGCATTGAGTGGATACAGCTAACATCTGTAATGATCTATTATCACTATAAGTGCATTCATTTGCACCAGTAGTTTACCTTTAAACTTAACTATACTTCTTAAATCATTTAACTTTGAACAATTTATGCATTTATTATATGGGCATGAAATAGTATTTAATATGACTGACCCACTTCCATGCTCAGTTAAAACATGACTAAGTAAATCTTCTAAATTCCTGCTTATTAAGATCATCCTTCATGAACAAAATAATAAATGCAAAACACTTCTGCACTCAAACAAATGTGAAATAAATGTAATTAATCATAATATCTGTCTCATAAATTATGATTAACAGTACCTCTAATATTCTGTTAAAATGCCTTAAGTGCTTATCAGATAAAAGGCAGTTATTTGACCTTAATAATAAAGTACTAATCACGTACAAGTGATATTCAGATATCTGTACACGTTTGAATAATTGACAAATAAACAATAATGAAGTCTTAAGTATTAAGGTGTATAATAGAAACTTACTCTTGAACAAATAAAGTAGGTTTCATATAAAATTCACTACCAATGACTATCTATCTATATATATATATATATATATATATATATATATATATATATATATATATATAATATATGGGTCCCTATCAGTTGATTGAGTTTTCAGAAAATTGAAATTCATATTGGTGAGACAATATAACTGAATTTCTGAAAACGCAAAGCTTTTGAATGGAGATCAGGGTACACTGAAGATAGGGAACGTTTCCATTTTTGTCAATGTAGTGCAATGTCAGAGTTGGTATGTATAATTTACAGTGGGTGTGGGAGATACAGGGGAGCTTGGTCCTTGCAAAAGCATTTAAAAAAAGATATCTTTGTGTTTTTTTTAAATGTTCGAGTTTCAGTCATATCGTCTTGCCGATATGAATTTCAAGTTTCTGAAAACTCAATTAACTGACATAGATCCCTCTCTCTCTCTCTCAATATATATATATATATATATATATATATATATATATATATATATATATATATAAAATCATACACACATTATGTGTATGTATTACATGTACATATTCACACACTTACTAGTTATAGATTATTGTATAATAATTATCCTAGACACATTATTCAAGACATTTTTGACTTATGATGAATAGGCTCCGAAAAGGTACTGTTGAACACATTCTTGTTACTTTTAGTAATCCTGTTGTACTGGATTAAAATTATTCCAGTATTGCAAACTGTCTCAGAGATACACAACAAGCATATTTGCATCATCCTGAGATGCAGGCATATTTGCTCAGTATAGATCCGCTCACTGATCACATTTTAAACAGTCCTTGACTGCAGTCTAATCGGCCAAAGATACTGCCACTAACTAAACACCAGAGAAATCAAAACAGGAAGTGTTCCCAAAGTCTTTACAAAGATGCAGTAGAGTACCCAATAATAAAATATCACTTGTCAACTCTTTGCTTTTAAAATGATAAGAGGAAGACAAAAAATAAAAAGGAATTCCCTTTCAAAACTCTATACAGCATGTGATGTTACTGATATTGCATCCACTCACTGAGAGCATGCCCTGTAATGTAATTTGCCAGAGATACTTCATTCACTTAGCACCAGGATAATGAGGACAGGAAATATTTCAACATCATAACAAAGAGGCAGGATAGCACTGAAAAAAAATAAAACTAGTCACCTCTCTGCCATTAAAAGTAAAGAGGAAGAGAAGAAAATAAAACGACTTTCCCTTTTGAAACTTGATTCTGCAATTGATGTCTTATATATTTATCCTTTTTAGGATAAATATATAAGATAGGAAGAAATAAGAACAGAGCAAACAAAGAAAGGGTGTTTGACAAAATGATAGAATCATGGATTCATGCCAGGCAATTATTCCTTAAGTGTCCATCTGAAAATATCACAGCCAGCCAAGACCACAATGCAATGCACTTAGAAATCAGATGACTACCTTTAACATATCAATTATAAACAAACAAAAAATGAGATTATTAAAACACATATTACTAGGAAATTTACTTAACCCTCATGTACCACCTATTTAGTGGACTATGTCCAGAATACTCAAAAGACTTAAATATACTGAGAAAACTAATAATCTCATGCATATCAAAACTAGCCCTAAGTGGAGACATCCACCCCAACCCTGGCCCTACCATCTCCAATCCCAATCCTCATAATCAGACTAGAAACCACAACTTCTCCCATATTACAGTCAATAGAAAGCCAAGTGACTTCCTTCTACTAAGCCTAAATATTAGAAGTATATCCAACAAAGTCCATGAACTCCATGCCATTAGAAGTATATCCAACAAAGTCCATGAACTCCATGCCACCATAGACTTGTACTCCCCAGATATAGTCATCCTGACAGAAACCTGGCTAAAACCTCACATTACCAGTGAGCAAATACTCCCTACAGGTTACGGCATACTAAGAGTAGACTGGCTAAACAAAAAAGGAGGTGGTGTAGCTATAATATTTAAACAGCATCTAAACATCCAGATTTTAAAATCATCAGCTCCACAAATAGGCAATGAAGAAATAATATATACCAACCTCAAAATTAATCAAAACAAAACCATCAACATAATTGGATGCTACTTCCCACCTGGCCAAAACATCCCTCCAATAGAAAACCTCCTCAGCTGGTCTACTCACCATCTCCCCCAAGAAACTATCATCTTAGGTGATTTCAATATTGACTGGCAATCCTGTTCTGGCAACAATCCAACCCATCATGTACACCTTCATGGCTTCACCCAAATAGTCCGGTCACCAACAAGGATAAATAAAAACTCCAGCAAGCACACTACCCTGGAGTGGATACTAGTCAATAAGAACCCCCAGTCATATATAACAGGCTGCTTATCAGATAGCCTCAGTGATCACTCCCCAACATTCCTACTCAAAAAATACCTGTACCAAGCTAAACCTGTCATCTATCGTCAAATACGTAAAAAAATAAACTTTAACCCACTCACATTCATCTCATCCCTCAAAGAATGTAACTGACATGCTCTAAAGTACCTCAGTCTAGATGAAGCAGTTGAATTTTTTAATACTACCTTCCTGAACATCCTTAATTACCATGTCCCCATAAGATTTTCCAAAACCAAAGCACAACCCTCCCCATGACTCCAGAAAACCACTAAGTCACAAATGAAAAACAGGGGTAAAGCCTGGGAGCACTGGCACAAAACCAAAACCCCCTCAGCTACACAGAAATTCCTAGAACTATGCAATAGAGTCAAAAAGCTAATAAAACAGGACAAATTCCAGTACTGCCAGTCTGCCCTAGACTCCTCACAACACAGCCCCAAACAATTCTGGTCCTCCATAAACTCCATCCTCCACCCAGGTAAAGTCAGTACCCCTCCTCCTAACATCCCTCACTCCTCAGCAAATATTGCTACCTCATTCAACACACACTTCACCCAAACCATACTATCACTGGCTAAACAACACAACCCCCCTCCCCTCCAACCCACACCTTCAACTAGTAATCTCCCCACTGCCTTCTCTTTTTCTCCTGTACCTACCTCCAACATAAAAAAAACTCTTAACTAAACTTAAACCCACCAAATTATTTTTATTTTTATTTTATTTATTTATTTATTTAACAATTGTTGACCGGGAATGTCCGACTAGGTTCCACAGAGCCTGTTTTCAGCGGAGGCCCGGGGAGAAATGCTCCAAATTAGCAGCAGACAACCTCCCAAGTGAATACCTACAAATCGCAGCTGATGCTCTGGCCTACCCAGTATCCATCTTGATTAACCGATCTCTGTCAGAAAGTTACGTTCCCACATTGTGGAAAGTCTCACATATAATTCCCCTCCACAAAGGCGAACCCTCTGCAGAACTAACCAATTACCGCCCCATAGCTATTCTCACTCCACTCTCCAAAATACTAGAGAGATGCACACACTCTCAGGTCTCAGACTACCTCCTTACTAACAACCTCCTTTCCAGTACTCAGCATGGTTTCCGACCAAACCATAGCACCACCACTGCCTTACTCTCCTTTACTAACACTATCCTTCAGCATAAAAACAATGGCTATCTCTCCTCTGCTACTTTCCTAGACCTATCTAAAGCATTTGACATGGTCCCACACAAACAACTTATCTCTGTCCTCAATAACCTATCCTTCTCACAATCAGTCCCCAACTGGTTTCAGAGTTACCTGTCTGACCGCCAACAATCCGTTGTATGGCAGAATGACATATCTCCCCAGCTACCTGTCTCCATAGGGGTTCCCCAAGGATCCATCCTTGGACCCCTACTCTTCTCTGTTTACACCAATAATCTAGCCTCTGCCACCAAACATGGCACACTCATCCAATACGCAGATGACTCGACCATCATCTGCTCAGCCCAGTCTCTACCCAAACTGCAAAAAGTCACACAGGAAGCCTTTTCCTCTGTTGAAACATGGTTATCCGATGCCCAATTAATACTCAACCCAAACAAAACTAAACTACTCATTTTCCAACCCACCAAACATACTCAAAACAACTCTCACTTTAACATCCCAGCAAAAGACAACACCACTATATACCCAACTGAACACACCAAATTGCTAGGAGTGGAAATAGACAATAAACTAAAATTTGACATTCACATATCCATGACCATAAAAAGTCCACAAAAACTAGGAGCATTATACAGAAATAAACAATTTCTCACCAAAGCAGCAAAGATTTCAATAGCAAATTCCCACCTTATCTCCACCCTACTTTATGCCTCTCCAGTATATACCAACCTAAGGCAATGTGATCTAAACAAGCTAGAGACCTGCTACAACAAAATTGCCAAATTCGCCACAGGGGCATCCTACCATAGTCACCACTGTCTCACACTTGCTGAACTGGGCTGGCTTGAACTCCCTCACCTCCTTCAGTGGTATCAACTCTCACTCGCCCACAAACTAGTAAACCATCCACTAAATGTCCCATCCCTCCAGAATCTACTCCAACCCTCTCGCACCACCAGACCACTAAGATCCAGCAACAAAAATCACTTGCAGATCACTAAAGCCAATAACTCTGCTGGTGAAGCACTATTCTCTTGTGTCATAGCCAAATTATGGAACTCACTCCCACCCACAATTACCTCCGTACCATCATGCACCAACTTCAAAACTTTATTAAAAGCGCACCTAAAAACAAGCTGGCTATGCCCTTGCAACTCCCACTCTAATATCATCCACCCCATCCAACTACTACCTTTCTTTCCACTCCACTAACTACCTTGATTATAGCAAGTTCAGATGCTCATAAGCCTAGTACTTATTATACAGCACGAACTTCTCATTGTTACATTTGTTAATGCCTGTTATGTACTTCACAGATAAAGATTCTAGTTGTCTACTGATGTACTATGTTCTTCATCTGTAAATATGTTGTAAGTAATTTCTATGTTAAATTGTTAATCGCTATGTAATGCAATGTAACTACTGTCTGTTTATTTTACTGTGGAGCTTTTCTCCCTGGGCCTCCACTGAAAATGGACCCACATCCAGTCAGACACTCCCGGTCAACAAATTTAAATAAATAATAAATAAATAAATAAAATATACTGAGACACTGTTAAAAAACATATAGGAAAATATCTATAATGCAGTACCATTTCATGACAAAGTTCAGTGGCATGAGACATTCTGAAGCCATTGAAGCATGATACTATGGGACTATACGACTGTAGGATCCATTGAAACAAAAATCATCTGCTGAAATTCATATCTGACAAAAAGGATCACAGAAACATAATCTATAATCTGGTTGCCAATAGGAACACCCATGACAATACAGATGATCTTTTATTTTGAAATAAATCTGTTTTCTTTAGTCTATAAACTGATGAGAGCGCCCTGTTCTACTTAAATAATTCCCCCACTAATCTCCAAAAATATCTCCAGTCAAACTTCTTCTGTCTAATGCCCTGTTTCAGCAACAAAAGCCTTCCCTCAGCTATACCATCTGTGGCCACAAAAAACACATCCATAGAAAATACTAACTAATCTTTCCAACTTGACAATGCAAGAATAAAGGTTATCTCCCTACTGTTTTGAGCCAATATCCCCCTTCTTACGAAGGTAACCAGAACACCAAAGGAAAATAAAACATTATTCTATCCCAAATGGGATGTGGCTTCCTCTTGTTGCATCTGCCTTTAAAAGACATGCTACTCAAATCTATACAATCACCAATGCAATAAGTAGCTTCAGTAAACTTTCCCATTGCAAAACACTGGAAAGCATAGCTCTCAACTGTACAGATTTTTTAGAATGATGTTGTCTAATTTATGACTTGGTTTGTTGATGAAGTTGGGATATTAACTAGATCGACTTTGCCTAAGAAAAAGATTCAATGAAGGTAAGAAACATATATTCCCAGTAAACTGAAACCCTTGAATGATTGTTTAGACAATCTTTGACGAAGTACACAGGATTGACAATCAACTTGTCCCAAGAAGACAAATATCGGATCCCCCTGGAATTACATCAACTACTAATCCAACTATTGAAACATTTATCTTTCATTGAATTTAGGCAATATAATCAGTGAGAGGAGGAAACCACTTAAGACAAGATTTTCATTCTTGATGGAAACATGCATAGCAAGTTGCAGCATGTCTTTCTACATGCCTTTCATTGTTTTTCTTGGCAAATCATTCATTGCAGCATGCACATTGGGCATGTCATGTATTCCAAAGGGGAGGTCTTTAAGGGATCTTTAAGTATCAGCAATCCTGGCTCAATAGAGACAGCTGGCTATAACCCTATGCATATACAGCCTCGGAATTACGGAGTCAATGTCCCTAACAATGGAATCAGAAATTAGTGGCATGCCTCCAGAAACTGAATTCTTCTTATTAGGTTTAGTGGTGTCTTGTTGTTTGTGATATGCTGATGAAAGGGTGCAGGTAATATATACATTTGGGAGGTTTTGTAAATGTCCACTAGAATGAGTCCTAAGAAACTTAATTAGTGATTTCTTAACAACATCAGCATATAACTGTTTAATTCTAATCATATGAAGATACTGCATTTGTATGAGTGGAGGTGAAGCAGTATGATGTTCACTGTATGTATGGAATTTCAAGATGACTGCTTCCAAATTAGCTATGTATTTACAATTCTTGTGGATGGAATCAGTTTGGTTAAGGGAGAGTTAATTTTCAGTGAAAATGAGGCAGTTTTTACACTGCTGTAGGATATTAAATGCTAGAAGACTGTCAAAGGCAGGGAATGTAGCCTGCTGTTTTTCTATGCTTGTCTGTGCTATTATTTATATGAACTTGGGGGGGGGGGAGGAAGGAAGGAGGGAAATTACCCCATCCAACTGAGACCGTAAGAGATTGCTAGGTACATTCTTGTGCAGTAGGTAGCAAGGCTGTGCCAGTCTGCACAGTTTCACACATATCAGAACAAACAGCTGAAGATCAGAGCTGGCCAGTGCCAATCACTCAAGAAAGCCAGAGAAAGGATTTTTACACAGATGTGTAAGGAAATATTTTGTACACACAAGCAGCTATCCAGCTACATTTACCCTGGCAGCTGATCTCAGTATAAAGTAGGCAATAAAAAGTAAAGGCAAATACAAAAATAGCTGTAAATTTGACCAATTTGCATGAGGCTACCCAGAAATAATAGCAATTACTGTACTCTCACCACAAGACGTCTCCCACACCAAGCCTGAACTAAGTTGAAGTAAACAATGTAAACACTGAACTAAGTGAAAAAAAGACAGTTAAAACAAAGGAAATTTGGCTGGATTAGCTAAATGAATTTAAGTGCAATTCAAACAATGTAGACAAAACTGCAGAAAAAAAAAACTCTTATGGGTTAATTATGAAGTTTCACAGATTTAAAGCAGCTTTTGCAATGCCTCAGGCAGAAGCAACTAGTGCAGCTTTCTGTAGTCTTTGTTAAAACACAACAGGAATGCTCATCTGATTGAAGTATAAAGTCTTACTTGAAATGTCGAAGTGGGACTTCCAAGACTGGAAGACATTATGAAACAAACTGTGTGTGTATGCGGGTGGGGCACCAAAACTTACAACGTGGTTGGAATTTCTGGCCATCAACTGTTTTCATTGTTTGTATAAACGTTTACTACTAGTAAAACAAATCTTCTGAGGGTGAAGTTCATTTGTGGCACAGTGACAGTAAGTAGAATTAGACCATAGTCTTGTCATGAAAATTTGAAACAAATCTTCTGAAACCATCTGAAATCCAGGATGTAGTCCATCCTTGTCTGGTGAAAGAACATCTGCAAGTAAGAAGGACTTATGCAATTTATACTCCATAAATGTAGTAAAGGTTTTAGTATGCTTACGCAGAATATGAGTGAAAATAAAAGTGTAAGTCACATCCAGCAGTATGTTATCCCACTGGAAAATTTGATTTTAAGACAGCCACCAGTCTCCCTTTGTTTTACAGCCCAGTGTCTCCATTTTAATGACTGTATTTATTTATTTGGCATTTGTTTGCTAGGATAGTCTGGCTGGGTTTGACAGAACCTGTTTTCAGTGGAGGCCCAGGGAGAAAAGCTCCAAGTATACACATTTACCAAGAAATATTATGATGGGACAAAACACAATATCTCAAATAACAAGGTATGACCATTACTTTTGAAACAATTTAGAACATACTAAGACATGTTCATGGAATCAGAGATATGTGGAAATTACACAAACATAGTTCTTCACATAGTATAATAATGTAATAACTATGCTCATTGCTATTGAAATCGTTTGTGTTGATTTCAAGATGGTCCTGAGGAATTACACTGATAGCTATGATGTGAGGTGTAGTATTCAAAACATGAAGTGAGAGAGAGCTGTGATATGCTTTCTATAAAGTTTCAGAGGTTAATTTGATTACAAGTTAAAATGGAGACAGGATAATACTTAGTGAGGTGGAGTATGGAGCTAGTATATACACAATAAGAGATTAAAATATGTAATGCAGAGCTGAGAGGGTGGAGCAAAAAAAGGGATAGTAAGAAAAGAGGGTGGGTTTAGTTAAAGAAGTAAAGGTAGAAGGGAACAAAAGAAGAAGGAAAGCTAAGGTAGTGCAGGAGGTAGTGGTGAAATGAACCTAGAGTTGTACAGGAGCAGAGCCAAGTGGTTTTAAGCTATTCTTTTAGAGAGACTTTGAAGGGTTGGGATAGATCTTGTAGCTAGGAGTAAAGAGTTCCATAATTTGGAGACAGAGTATGAGTATAGACTGTGTCCTAGACATTTTGTGGGTTTTGAAGTGGCTAGCAGGTTTTTCTCCTTTGAATAGAGGTATCTGTTTGGAGTGTAGTGTTTGACAAGACTGGCTAAGACAGGGCAGGCAGTGGGCTTGAAAATTAGGTTATGCATTGCAGACAGCTGGATATGGGCAAGCTGGGTGGGGAGTTCTAGCCAGTTTAGTTCCTTTAGAATTTTACAGTGATATTTATGATATTTGGAGTTTATGGCTAACTTTGCGATTTTATAGTAGCACTGTTCCATTTTGGTTATAGTAGAGTTCTGTAAGCTAGCTACGATAGGGGTACAATAGAGAAGGGAGAGAATAAGAAATGTTTTAGCCAGGGTAACCTTGGTTGCAATACTTATGAAATATATATTTCTAATAAGAGTCCCAATGCCTGGTGAGTTTTCTTTATGTTTTACTGAAGCACGACTTTGAAAACCATCCAATGGAAATATATAAAAAAGTTTATTTGTAGGTTAGAGCTTTCGCCACTAGCATGGCTTCACCAGACCATCAATATACAATTTTGCTGGGGAGTACTTTATTTCATTTCTTTATGTTTTGTTGGATGTGAGGGTCGAAGCTAATTTTGTCAATGGTCACTTCCAGTAGTTTTTGTTTCCGATACTATTTCAATAACCGTGTTATTGGATGAGTAGATTTTGAAATGATCAGAGACATGGGGAGTATTTTGGGGAACAAAGACAGCTAGTTTAGATTCTTGAGAATTAGAAAAAGTTGAGCATTTTTGAGGCAGGATTCAATGGCAGTGAAGGACTTTTGAGTGTTTAAAAGTAATTCCGGTAGCGTGCATAAAGTACAGGTTAAAGTGGAATCATCAGCATATTGAATGAGGGATCCATGGAATGAGGAAATATGAAGATTATTTGTGAATATCTTGAAAAGTAAGGGGCCAAGGATTGAGCCTTGAGAGACTTCTGTGGGGTTATGGAGAAAGTGTGAGAGCTCTTGTGACCATTTTACAGCTTGTTTCCGATCTGTGGTGTAACTTTTAAACCATTGTTTAGTGCTATGGGAGAATCCTAGAATAGATAATGTACTGACGAGTAGGGAGTGAGAAATAGTGTCAAAGGCTTTAGAGAGGTCAAGGAAGACTGAGAATACATATTTTCCTGCATTTCTGGTCCTATTCAAAGTGCCTGTAAAGGATATTAGTGCTGTGGATGTACTGTGGCCTGTTCGGAAACCATGTTGAGTTTGAGTTCAAAGATTATTCTGTAGTAGTTATTGCATTAATTGCTGATGGACACAACTTTTGCGTATTTTGGGTATAGGTGATAACACAATTATTGGCCAGTAATGTGAAGGTTCAGTAGAGTGTCTTCCTTTGTGGATGGGGGTGATATGTGATAGTTTCCATATGGCTGGCACTAAAGATTCCAATAAAGATCTGTTTATTGGATACTAATTTGATAGGTGATTGAGTTGGCAGCAAGTTTTAGGTATTGTGGCGGAAGATTGCCTGCTGAGATGGAGCAGGGTTTTAGTTTTAGTAGTAGTCATTTAATGTAGGCTGTTGGTATAGACTGGAATAAGAAAGAGGTTTGTTAATTCCTGTGAGAATTTATGAAGGTAGGGTTAGGATTAGATAGTAAGCTGTCTTTGGTGTCTGGGTTAGCGGAAGTGTGGGGGTGGTCTAGTGTTGGGGTTATTGGTTAGTAAGTCTGCTCTGATTTTATGAATTGTATATTAAGAATTTCTGCTATTAGGGATGGTGTGGCATCAGTATAAGGGGAGTGTTCTTTATTTGAGACACAGTGAAGTGAAGTTGATAAAGAGTACCGGAATTGTTGGGGGTTATTTTTATGTTGGAGTTGAAGCTGTGAACAATAGGATTTTTTATCTTTGTTTATTAATTCAGTAACTTTGTTGCAGAGTGTTTTCAAGTGGATGAGATTTTGCTCATTTTTGTTTAGTTTCCAGGTTTCCCAAGCTAGGTCACTTTGTTCATTAGGTCTTTGCAATCCTTGGTAAGCCAAGGTGCAGTCTTCTCTTTGATTCTTTTTTGATGAGTGGGTGACAGGGTACTGAGTATTTGCAAGAAGGTGGTATTGAAATATTGTATGGTGTCATTATGAGGTAATGTTTTAAGGGAGTCCAGTTAATTTTTTTGTAGCAGATCATTAAGCTGCAAAATTAGTTATGTTTCTAACTAATTTTAGAGTGTGTAATTTTGGCTGTTGTGAGTTTGCCCTAATTGCAAATGTGGGTAGATGGTCGCTCAGGGATGTGGGCAGTGTGCCAGAGGATGGATAGTTGGTTGGATGAGATATTAATATCCAATCAAGAGTAGAATGGTGAGTAAAAACATTATTGTGCCAGGTCGGGCTTTTAATTAGTTAGGAAAAGTGATATAGGTTAATACTGTTTGAGGGAGAATCAGAATCAATGGTATTCCAATCGATATTAATGTCACCAAGGATAATTGTTTCATGATTGATTGCTAGGGTTGCCCAGGACAGTATATCTTCCAGTACAGGTATGTTATATCCTGATGAAATATATACTAGTATGAGGCAGATTATTTTAGTATTGAAGTTAATGAAAGAGATTACTGTTTCTACATGAGAAAAGTTGGGCATTTTTCCTGTGTATGATGTGAGATTAAGTGCAGCAGGATATAGATTTTTTTGGCTGACTTACTGCTGCAGTCTGCCTCCATCAGTTCTATCCACCTCATTCATCCTTGCTTTGCCTGTGCTCACTCCGCTCCCCTACCTTACCCCCAATTCCCACCCAGCCCCATTTCACTTAAATTTATACTTAGGCATAAACACCCCCACCACCTAACACCCAATCCTAAAATATCACACCAACCAGTTCCACACTCCACTACATTAGTCCCTCTCCTCACTTCATCTTCCCCTCTCCACCTCTCTAGTCAGATAGAAGTACACAACACACAATAATCTCCCAAAAAACCTTACCAAAGCACCCACTTAAATTTCTCTAACATTATATCTCTCCCTACTGCGTTTACTATTCATACATTATTCCCTATCTACTGCAACCTCACACACCAGGTCAACCTCAAAATGAAGCCTTTCAGTACAACACTCCTCCATATCACTACTAGCTTAACACATACTCCTACACTCTCTCTCCAGTTATGACACTCACTTACTATCCACTACTCCCCCACCCTGGCAAACCTCCTCATTCCACTACCCAAGTTGTTCACAACACCACACTATAGCCTCAGCCCTGTTCCACACCACCTATATAGACTATCACACAATCAAAGTCCTTCCTCATCATCCCACATCACCAGTAGCTTTGAAATATTCAAAACTTCAACACAAACTATCCAAGCTCCTTTTTACAGATAATTATGCATTTAAAGTGCTCAGGAGACATTCACCCTAATCCTGGTTCCACCCCCAAATGCAGATCATTAGCCAACCCCTCACCATCAACACTTGTTAGGCTCCACCCTAGAAGCAAATACTCTCTTCTTATCTTTAATATGAATGTAAGAAGCATATCAAAAAAGTCCATGACTTACATGCCCTACCCCCCTGACATTGTAACACTAACAGAAACATGACTTAAAGCAGATATCAGTAGCAATTAAATTACTGCCCCCGGTTAGAGCAGCCTATGTACAGATAGGAAAAACAAAAAAGAAGGTGGTGTTGCAATCTTTTTCAAAGATCACCTTATAGTGGACCTTCTGGACCTCTCCAAACCTGAATTTGATAATGCAGAATTAACATTTGCTAAGTTAACAACCCCAAAAAACACCTAAATATTATAGCTGGATATATTCCGCCATGCAACAATATCACCACACATGAAAGTATGCTACAATGGACCACCACATCTCTCCCACAAGAAACTATACTAATGTGTGATTTTAATACGGATTGGATCCTTTGTTCCTCTCCAAAACCTACATCCCATGTAAACCCAACTCATTATGTCTCCCACTAGGACTAATAAAACGTCTAAGTGTCAATCCATCCTTGACTGAATTTTCCTTAGCAACTGCACTCTCTCATCCCACTCAGGCTGTCTTCCTGATTGCCTTAGTGACCACAACACAGTCTTTCTCCTAAGAAACTGCAATCTTCAAAACTATCAGCCCTCCATCTATCTAATCAGAAACAAAAAAAAATTTTGATCCAAACAGCTTTATCTTTGCCTTAAAAAGCTGCAACTGGGAACCTCTCAACCACCTGCCTCTAGAAGAAGCCATTATCTCCACCTTCCTAAACATCCTCAACTATCATGCCCCCCTTAGAACAACTACAGTGAAATCAAAATATGCACCCTGGATAAGTAAAGAATACAGTTCCCTTCTGATAACCAGAGATAAAGAATGGGAACAATATCATAAAACTACATCCCATATAACTAAACAAACCTTCCTAGAACTCTGAAATAAAGCAAAAAAAAATAGTAAAATTAGACAAAAGCAACTGCCATGACAACATGCAGAATAAACATCAAAATAACCCTCAAATCTTCTGAGCAGTAGTTAACAATATATTGCATCCTGGAAAAACAACCACTCCCATCCCAGCAAAAGCCAACAACTCTATGAAGTTAGCCACTCAGTTTAATTCTTACTTCACAGAATCAATTCAAAAGCTTGCAATAACCCAGACCAACTCCAACCACACCCCTCCTACCCCAAACCACAACAGTTTACACCCTCCCAAAAGCAATAACCCATTTATGCTAAACCCAGTCTCCATTAACACCATCAAAAAACTACTAAATAAACTTAAGCCCACTACCTTGGTTGCCAACAATCTCCCTGCTGACTTCCTGCAAATTGAAGCATTAGCAATCACATATCCTGCATCCATTTTAAACAGGTCATTATCTGAAGCTTACTTCCCCTCCATCTTGAAAATCTCTCCCACATCTTACCCTTACAAAAAGGAGGAAACTCCACTGAACTAACAAACTATTGCCCAATTACAATTCTATCCCTTCTCTCATAAATTCTGGAAAGGGTTGTACACACCCAACTTATGGACTATCTCCTTATGCACAAGCTCCTATCTAATACACAACATGTTTTTCGACCCTCACAGCACCACCACAGCCCTACCATCCTTTACTAACACAGTTAACCAGCATAGAAACAATGGTCAATTTCTATCAGTCATATTCCTGGACCTATCCAAGGCCTTTGACATGGTCAACCACTTCAAAGTCATCTATATCCTCTCCTCCCTTAGCTGCAGTCACCTCACTATCATCTGGTTCCAATGTTACCTAGCAGAATGTCAACAGGCTGTCCACTGGCTATAACATCTTTCACCCCTTGTCCTGTCACCTTAGCGGTTCCCCAAGGCTCCATCCTTGGTCCTCTTCTTTTTTCCTCTTTTTACCAACCAGCTTTACTTGGCTACACCCCAGGCCTTAGTGGTTCAGTATGTTGATGATACTACCCTAATTTGCTCAGCTTCCTCCCTCAAAGACCTCCATACCATTACTCAAGATTCATTCGTATCCGCTGAATCCTGGTTCACTAGCTCCCAACTTATCCTAAATCCCAACAAAACAAAACGTCTTCTCTTCTACCCAATCAGAAACACCTCCCCATCCACAACCTTCAGTATCCTTTCTGAAAATAAAACTATTATTACCCCAACAAACCTTACCAAATTACTAGGAGTGGAAATTGACAATAACCTGAAATTTGATATTCACATTGCCCAATCCATTAAAAAAGTTCACAAAAAAATAGGTCTCCTATATAGAAACAACAGATTTCTGACAAATAACACAAAATCCATCTTTGCTAGTACCCACCTCCTCTCAACACTCCTGTACACCTCCCCAGTCTTAACCAACCTCCACAAGACAGATCTAGCCAAACTCAAAGCCTGTTACAATTAAATCTCCAAGTTTGCCACGAATGCCTCATACAAGTCACATCACTGCTCATCACTTAAGCAGCTCAAGTGGCTCGAACTCCCTCAACTTCTTCTCTTTAATCAACTTAACTTCACCCACAAAATACTCTAGCAATCAGAAAAAAACCCTGCACTCAGATATATCATTCAGCCATATTCCTCCTCAAGACTCTTTTGCTCCCGCAACAAAACTGCTTCTACACACCACCAAAAGCTAACAATTCAGCAGGTGAATCAGTTTTTTCCCAACTACATCTGCAAACCCTGGAATAACCTATCTAACTCACTAGTAACTAACTCCTCAACACTTCAATTTTAAAAACTTCTAAAAACGCACTTTACTAACACCTGGCTCTGCACCTGCAGCTCCCCTAAATAACCTATTTCTCCTTTCCACTCTGTTATCAGGGTACCTGTTATTTAATCGACCATCCTAAATGTCGAGTATTGGAAGATCAAGTGGGGAAGTTCGAAAAATAGAAATGTCGAAGCCACGGAAATTCGAATTCTTTCCCAGGGAAAGAATTCAGTTGGCTGTTTCTGCGGCTTTGACATCTTCTGTACTGTGGTGCCAAAGTTACGGATCGGGTTAAGGTAAGTGTATGAGTGTGATGGACTTTGGGGTTAGGGTGCGGGTAAGGTAAGTGTGCGATATCGATGGACTTTAGGGTTAGGGTGCGGGTAAGATAAGTGTGCGATAGTGACAAACTTTAGGGTTAGGGCAAGGGTAAGGTAAGTGTGCGAAAGTGACGGACATTAGAGTTAGGGCACGGGTAAGTTAAGTGTGCGATAGTGACGGACTTTAGGGTTAGGGCGCAAGTAAGATGTGTGCAATAGTGATGAACTTTAGGGTTAGGGCACAGGTAAGGTAAGTGTGAGATAGTGACGGACTTTAGGGTTAAGGTGCAGGTAAGGTAAGTGTGCGATAGTGATGGACCTTAGGGTTACGGCTTGGGTTAAAGTTAGTGCATAGATAGTTGTGTATGTAAGGTGTAGTGTAACTTTATTAGGTTTTTGGTGTGCTTGTGTTGTGTGTGTGTTTTTCGGAAGAGTGAATTTTTTACCTGGGAAAAAATTCACTGTTCTGAGGTTTTGTTGTTTTTATAGGTTCATAGGTTCATACTAAGCTATCTGCCCTAGGGCATTTATAAGCCTAGCCAGAGTGTGTTTGGCTTTCTCCACCCATTTTAAATGAATTTTGCTATACCCTTTTTCTAGGTTAGTATATTGTGCCTCTGTCTAACAGTGACACAGAAGTCATACCCGGGGTAAACCTACAATCTCCCATCCACTCATCAAGATTCCTCTTGAAGAGAGTCAATGAGGGACTCTACCTAACCTGGACTGGGATTTTATTCCAGAGTGAAGGGAGCCTCTGGGTTATGAATCTGTCCCTCCAGCATGTCCTATTTATTTCAGTGCTGAGGTTCAAGACTCTCAAGCGCATAGCTCGATGGGATTTGGATTTTCTGAGGTGCGGCATGTCCATTAATTCCAGGTTGGACATGGCTTTATACGTCAGGCACAGATCGCCTCTGAGCAGGTGGTATGCCACTAAGTAGAGCTAGAGTTTCTTTAACCGGGCAGCATATGGCATCTGTTTGAGCCCTTTGATCCTCTTGGTGAGGTACTTTTGGGGTCTTTCCAGTTGCTGCAGGTGTCTGGTAAGTACATCCCAAAAGGGGCATTGTACTCAATTATGGGCCTGATGAGGGATGAGTAAAGAGGCACGATGACCTCCCCTGATCTAGATGTGAATCCCTTCATGATTAGGTGGGCTATATAAAATGTTTTTCTAACCACTTTGGCCACGTGGTTTTCAAATGAGAGATTGCTATCAACTTGGGTCCCCAGGTCCCTAATTACTTCTTCCGTACTTAATGGATTACCACCTATGTGGTAATTTGTGGGCACTTTGTTTTTGCCAAAGGGGATGACTATACACTTTTTGGCGTTTAGCTTGAGGCCATGGCTTTGGCACCAGTAGTCTGTTTCTATAAGGCCCTTTTGTAGGATGCTTGTGTTGGCTGGAGAGTTGATTATGGCGCCTAGTTTGTAGTCATCTGCAAACTTGGTCAGCCACAGTCCTTCCGTGTTGGCCTGTACCTCCGAGAAATATATACCTAACAAGAGAGGTCCCAGGACTGAGCCTTGTGGGGTGCCACTTGTAACTGGTTTGGAGTCTGACATGGCTCCAGCAATTCTAACCATGTGGGTTCTGTCCTTGAGCCAGTTTGCAACCCATCTAGTGACATAGTGGTTTATATTTAAGCTGGTGAGCTTATCTATAATGCCCGAGTGGGATATTGTATCGAAGGCTTTTGCGAGGTCCAGGTAGGCTGTGTAGACCACCTTCCCCTCGTCAATGGCCTTGGTGACTGTTTCAAAGAAATCAACCAGGTTTAAGAGGCAGGATCTGCCCTTAACAAAGCCGAACTGGGTAGGATCCAGTGTCTGTAGGTCCCCAATATCTTTATTTATGAGGTCCATGATGATCCTTTCCATAGCTTTGCAGACCAAGCTAGTCAGGCTTATGGGGCGATAGTTTCCAGGATCCGTTGAGGCACCATCTTTCTGGAGAGGGACCACTGTTGCTGTACACCACTCTTTGGGTACATATCCTGTAGTAAGGCTGAGATTGAACAGTAGTTTTATGTTTGGGATTAGCTCTTCTTGGAGTTCATGTAGGATGCAGCCTGGGACACCGTCTGGTCCCATTGATGCTGTGTTTTTTGCTTTGGAGAGGGCGAATCTTACCTGAGCATCTGAGATGTCAGGGGGGCAGCACTCTGCCTGGATAGATATTTGCCCTTTTGGTGGGGGGGGGGAGTTTGCGCTGAACCTGTCAGCTAGGATGTTGGCAATGTCTGTGGATTTTGAGTATTTTTTGTCATTTTGTACTAATTCTGAGCATATCTGGGAATTCCCACCCAGGTTCCTAACATAACTAAAGAAAGCCTTGTGATTATCCTTAGTGTCCTGTGCAATTTTTCTCTCGAAGCTGGCCCTAGACAATTTTATGAGTGCCCGTAGTTTTTTGCTAATACTGATCAGAGATGCCTTCCCTTTTTGGGATTTTGCTCTATCATGTAGTAGCGTCCTCCTTCTATTGTATAGTTTGTTTATGGCTGGGGTCCACCAGCCAGGACGCCTGCCTTTGGAGGATTGGGCTTGGTTTTATTTGGGATTGCATGATCCATGCATTCCTGAAGGTGTTCATAGAATGCATTTATAAAGGATTCTGCGGTCTGGGCCATATTTTCTACAGGCCCGGGAGCTTTGAAGTATTCCACCTCGGTTTTGAGGAGTGTGAAATTTGCTTTCGAGAAGTTTTTCACTGTGGTTTTCTGGGCAGGCGGTGGGGTCGGGATGTGAATATCCAGTGAGATTAGTTTATGGTCTGATCTTATCAGTGAGGGATACACTTCTGGTCTGGAGCATAGAACCCCCATGTTGGTGATGATCAGGTCCAGTATGTTTTCCCCTCTTGTGAGAGTGGTAACAAGTTGGTCCATAGCATTTGAGTTTATAAATTCTAAGAACCTTTGGGCTAGGGTGTTGGAGCTAGAGTAATGCTCCCAGTCTATGTTTGGGTAGTTGAAGTTGCCCAATATAATGGTGTTTGGAGAGACCATCATATTTTCCAGTGTTCTCAGGAAGGCCAAGTGGGGTTCCTGGGTTTGGGAGGGTGGTCTGTAGCAGTCTATAAACTGGAAGGCAGTTTTACCCACTGTTAGTTGCACATGGATAGTCTCTGATGCTTCGTGCTGTGCCACCAACCTGGAGGTGTGGGTATATTTGACGAATATTGATACTCCCCCTCCTTTTGTGGTTCGGTCCAAGTTTGGGAGCCGAAAAGCATGGTATGAGGTATAACCTGGTAGTGCTGGGGTGCTCTCGGGAGCCTTGAACCAGGTTTCTGTTACTGCACAGATATCAATGTTCTCCATGCTAAGGAGAGTTTTGAGTGCGTGCATCTTGAGGTTTAGACTTCTGGCGTTGAGTAGCATTACTCTTCGTTTCTTATCCCTTGTGATACCTATGGAGATGGGTTTGTCTTTTGAGCCTTGCCTAAAAAAGGCACTATGGGGGTGGCAAGAGCCTTTGCCAATATCCGAAAGCCCAGGGGTGACAGGTGCAAGCCGTCCCTAGTGAAGCATCGTGGCTTGTCGAGCATGTCATCCCAGGCTGACATCATTGGATCCCCTTTGAATGACACCAATACTTAAGCCAATTGCTGAAATTGATCATCTTGTCTTCATATTGTGGCATCATTCTTGGTGAGGGTAAGATGCTACTCAAGGTCAGGGTCATACCGGCCTGGGCTACATGCTCAGAGAGCTCCTCTATGTCTCTTTTCATGTAGTCCAGGGAGGTATGTCTCAGGTCATTCACACCAGCATGGACAATGACTGAGTCATATTTGTACTTGCCTTGGAGTGACCTGAGTGCTTGTGTTATGTGGCGGAGCCTAGTGCCCGACAGGCAGGTCACCGTGACCTTCTCCTTGTTCAGCCTGGTGAGCGGGACGTCAGTGTGCCTGACGATAGAGTCACCTATTACAAGTGTATCAAGTGTGTTGTTTAGCCTTAAGGGCTGTGACTGTTTGGCACACTGGCTTTGTGAGCTATGTGTTGCACGTGTTTTGTTTTGGGGTAGCGGTTGCTTGTGTGTCTGCTTTGGAGGTCTCTGCTGCTTAGGCAGATTTTTATTTAGAGCCTCTGAGTATGTTTTTGTGTGTTTATGTGTTTGGTTTGCTGTCGTGGTAGGTCTATGTGAGACTGGAATTGCAGTGAGTGTGGTTTCCTTCTCCTCCTGACTGCTTACGCCAGTACTGAGTTGAGAGAGCTTAGCCTCCAGTTTGGCTATGTGGTTGCATCTATCACATGTGTTGGAATTTGTTGAGAGGAGGAGAGGGTTGTCTGTGTACATGTGGCAGTTGTAACTGCCTCAAGATTCCCAGATTCACCAGCTGGACCAGAGAGGATATTGACAACTGACCTTTGGACATGCTAGAGTAGTATTGGGAATTCCTTTATAATTGAAAAAAAGGGCCAATGGGGAACAAGGTACTCAAGGGGAGTTTGTGAGGGTGTAGTGCTTTTAATTTTTTAGTGCTGACTTATATAATTGCTTTAGTGAGCAAGTGCCAGGCTTTAGAGTATGAATAGGGTGTTTATTATGAGAACTAGATCAGTTCTAAGGGAAAAAGTGAAGAGCAGACTCTGTGGAGCTGAGAATTGTTTAAACCCAATTAAGCGGAGCTGCCCGATGCTGCGCTATGCGCAAAGCCATGCCAAAGTGAGTTTTATACAGTGGGACTTGAAAGATCTAGAAATTGGCCCAAAAAGGCCAATAGACTACCAGATTCTTGTGCTGGGAACACTCCTCCAGGGATAGATAGGCTGCTCTAAGCTCCCCACTGCCACTGGTGAACAAAGAAGCCTCCCTTTATCCAAGAAAGGACATGGGCAACACAGGAACTTTCCAAAAGTCCAGAATACAGCAAAGCCTGTATTTGGACTACTCTAGGTCAGGAAAGACAGGAAACAAGGATAATTGTTTTGTTTTTTTGCAACAAACAGCAGGAAAATGCAATAAATATGTAACACAGGCTAGCGCACTTGAGTGTGTAGCCTCAACAGGTAAATGCAACAAACAGGGCAAACGTTAAAAGTGCAGGTGCAAAAACAACTTTAAACAGTTTAAAACAGTTCAAGAAGCATATTTCGAACTTCTAAATTCGAACATATGGTGTTCGAAATTTTGGAAGTTTCATTATATGAAAGAGACCCTGTTATCATTGCTCTTACTCTACTAGCATGAGCTACCACTAATGGCAGTTTTACTTTAACAGTATATAATTATTTGGATATAGCCACTAAATGTAAGCAACCATTTTTTATGTAAATTATTGTTGTTCTACTTATTGAGTCTGAAACCACTATCTTGTATGTACTTGCTTCTCACTTGGCTGTATTTGTTTTTTTGTTGTATGTATTTGTTACTCTTGGAGCTTTTCTACCCGGGCCTCCACAGAAAAAGGACCTATGTCCAGTTGGACTTTCCCGGTAAACAAATGTTAAATAAATAAAAATAAATAAATAAATAATAGAAGAGCGATTCTTTCACATTTCTTTATAGGTCTGTCTAGTCTAGTTATAGTAAAGTTAGGGAGTGTTATTTTGGAGTCTTTTATATTGGGTTGCAACCAGGTTTCTGGCAGCGATAGTATGTTTGCTTTGTTTTGAGCCATCCAGGATTGTAGTGGCATTATTTTATTACATATACTCCTTAGGTTTAGTGCTACTATGTTTAAGATTTTGTGGTTGGTTTTTGTAGTTTGATTTGCAGTTGGGCTTGGATTGGGATGCATGCTTCCACTTAAAAGTAGCTTGGAAATGAAGTATAAATACAGTAAATTATATTTTTTTAATTAGTTGGGGAAAGGTGTATAAGTTGGGGTTTTATGAGTGCAGTGGTGGCACATTTGGGGATTGAGAGGTAAGGTAGTGTGTAGAGAAAAAGTTGGGGGAGATGTGTGAGAAGCTGTTTTACTTGTTAGGGAGAAGGCTAAATGAAGTTACTGATGACTAACAATGTGTGGGAATTTGTGGGGATATAGTTGTGGTGAGGTTAAGGATTAAAAGTATGGTGGTTAAACAGGTTAAGAGCATCATGTATACTGGTGTGTGTAACTCTGATATAAGAAATGAATACAGTGTTGTTAAGATCGTTTTGTAGGAATTGTTTGCAGTAAGGCCAAGTAAAAATTTTGTTAGTAGGCTAGAGTATGGTTGAAAGATGTACAAGTTTGGGAGGTGGAATAAGATAGGTAAAAGCTAAGAATTATATTTAGCCGCTTGATTGTTGTGGGTTGAGTTTGTAAGTGACTTACTGGTTTATGGTTGGTGGATTGGAAATAGTGGGTGGAGTGTATAAAAGTATGTGTAGTGGGGGTGGGTGGGAAATGGGGGTAGGTTAGGAGAGTGGAGAGAGCCTGAGCATAGTGAGGGTGAATGGAGTGGGTACAGCTGCCATGACAACTTTTTAGCAGAAAAACAATCAGTAAGTATCTTATGTAATGTTCTGACATTTGTGATAGTTTTATGAAATAGCCTAATGGGCACAATGGTCTAACTAATTGGAATAGATGTTCCTTCTGAAATCACCCTTCAATGCTTTTTCTAATTTCTGTTTGGTAAAATAAGTAGGATAAACCTTATAGACTCATGGTGGGTGCAGCAAGGGTGAGGAGGTGGCTAGCTCAGATAAAGCTAAGGATATGGGAACAGTAGTTATGAATTTAATGGAAGTACTTGGAAGAGAGACTGGTAGAGAAGAACAGAGGGGAGAGGATGGATACAAAGAAAAACATAAAAATGGGAGTCAATGGCCTTGAGTTTAGGAGAATACTATACAAGATTGTCCTGTGGAGAAATAAAAGAGGGAGGGTGGCTATAAGCTAAAAAAAAAACATGTTATGGTGATGTAAGATTAGCCCTTTTACATAAATAGTTGTATTACCAAGTTATTACAGTGCAGTTTTACATCGTAAATTGGCATACATTATCAGCTTAGGGACTGGATGCAGTGCAGAGATGGATGCTTAGGTAAAACGCACACCACAATGCCAAGTATGCACTTGAAGTAAGAGAGTTTCTCTTATTTTTGTTTTTTTTTTATGTTGATGTAGGAGGGATTCCTTTATTCTGAAGTTAGTACAAATGGTTTGGAGGATAACAGAGATCTAGAATGAGAAAAGGGGAGAAATGTGAGCAGAGAAAAGAGAAACTAGGATATGCAGGAGGAGATAGTGGAGGAAAAGTGATTTCTAAAGTGTTTACAGGACTTTTGCAGGGAAAAACAGGCTGTAAAGTATAGGAAAGAATAGAAGGTGATAAAAATGGTAGTCGTAGAGACAGTTATGACAAAAATAAGACACCTGAAAAACAAACAGTACAAGGTGAGACAGTTAAGAGAAATTAAACACACTTGAATATTAGCAAAAATAGCATTCCATAATATTGAGGAGTGAAAAACAGAAATTTAACAGTGCACTTTATGTGAATAATGTTGCATTTTCATGTAATAATTTGGCCAGACATTATAAAATAACAGTGGCTAGTATGTTTATAACACAGAAATGCCTATCTCAGGAGTTATTGTGTGTATAACCAAAAAAGACACTTATTTCAGCAATTTAAGTAGCACGATGTGGCTGTGTACATTAAGTGAATAATGCAAATTTTTCAGTCAATATGTTAGCCAGTCATTGTAAAATAATGGTCGCTAGAATGTTTATAATAGAAAAAAATATATATGTGTACATGCATCAGTTAAGAGAATAGGAGGGATAATGAATAATTTCATCTGAGGCAAAGACCATGACATTGATTTTATTAGGGTTAATTAGTAGTTTGTTAGAAGTTGACCAAGTAGACAACTGTTTGAAATTCTCCTGTAACTTGGTTTGCAGATCAGAGTGGTTATCACTGGATTTCATGACCAGCATATCATCTGCATGCGATTTTTAATTCAAGATTTGGTAATTAATTCTAGGGGAGATTTTTTAGCAAAGGGAGATGAGAAGAGGACCTAGTAAAGACCCTTGTGGTGCACCTGTGTTAGGTTTAGCAGCAGTAGAGGATGAGACATTGCTATGAAGTTGGAAGGTTCTCTCTTTAAGATAGCTGCAATACCAGCAATTATTCTTTTGTGTTTGTTGAGAAGAAGGAGATGGTTGACTGTTCCAAAAGTCCTTGCCATGTCAGTAAAGAGACCTGTGGTCATAAGTCCCTTTTCAGTTTGCCATAAATGATATCACTGATTAGTACCAGGACAGTAAAGGCTTTCTTTAATTTCATCACTGTTCAGAACTTATCTATAATGGCAACTCCTCTTAAAATCTTAATAATATATATATATATATATATATATATATATATATATATATATATATATATATATATATATATATATATATATATATATATATATATATATATGGGTCTCCTTCAGTAGACCGAACTTTTATTTACCTAACACTTACTTGCTCTAGACAAAAGCACAGATAACTTCAGAAAACTAACATCCGGAACACCGACTTCGCAGGTGAGGTAAGTAACCACTTGGCCATCCCAAACATAAACAATTAAAACTAAACTAAACCTACGGAAGCCCCTCAAACCCCCCTAACTAAATATGCTAACTCTGAGATTGCACTACTGTGAGGGGTAAAGGGCAAAGTTCAACTGGATGGCCAAGTGGTTACTTACCTCGACTGCGAAGTCGGTGTTCTTGATGTCGGTCTTCTGAAGTTGTCAGTGCTTTCATCTGGGAAACTTCAGTGTCAGGTAAGTAAAAGTTCAGGTCTACTGAAGTAGACCCATAGATATAGATTTTATATATAGATATATATATATATATATATATATATATATATATAGAGAGAGAGAGAGAGAGAGAGACATATATATATATAGATATTATAATAGAAAAACCTCCAATCTCAAACTGGTTATGATTATTTATTTATTTATTTATTTTTATTTTTTTTTTTATTTCAGAAAGCAGAATAGAATGGACAAAAGACTGGTTTGTTGCACCCTGTGATATTTGCTTTCTGTCATCTGGCATCCTTCTTACACAATTACCGAGACTGCTACATAAGAGCTTTTTTCTTCCAGAGCCTTCTAGCCTCTCTTTCTTATCGAACTGCATAAATAGGCTGAGATACCCAGACAGAGTTTCTTAATTATTTAATTGTATTACTGAGAAGACAGAATTGTTTGTTCTTTTGAATGAGAAGGACATGTAGGAATTATATGGCTACACTAGGGTCACTTTACAGACTGCTAAAGGAGAACATGTGTATCAGATTTCTCTGCAAAGTATATGTTTCTTGGATTAACAAGCATAAATCTTAACTAGTAATTAGTAATATACCAGTATACTGTATTAGTAAACATGCTGATTTTGGATATCCCTGCACCTTGTGATCTCTCCATTGATAACTCCTTAGTGAATATTTCCATAGTAAAAACAAGTGGGTTATAGCGTATTTTATATATGGCAGGTCATTCCAGAAGGCTGTCTTACATAGAACAGATCTAAATGGAGGGCATACTAAAGGTAATTTGTTTCTGTGTGTACTTCTGCATACATATGGAATATCTTGTCAAGGTAGTTTCACTCTTAAAAGGAGCCAGGAACCTTGTTTTCGAACCTTGCAAATTAGAATACTTCAGAAGAATAGAGGATCTATGAGGTATTGAAAGCCACTTGGAATTTTTTTAGCAAATTGCAGTTGTGCATCTGGGGTCTGCTAACAGAATGAATTTTCAGATTTTATTCTTAGCTGCCATTTTTCTGTCAGTATTGTTGGCTCAATGCATAATTGGAAAAGGAAGACCATATTACACTTTTGGTATTAAAATGCTTTTAGCAATGGGCTACAAGTAGAGGTGAAAGGCGAAGACTGAGCTTGTTACTCAGTTTTAATTGTTAAACCGGTCAATAAAGAATAAATTGATAATTAAAGCAGACACTTTTTTTAATTTCTAAACACACAAGGCCGGTGGTAATCTCCAAAAAGTTTATGTAAGCACTTTTGTTGAACAAGTAATACAACTTCTTCAGACCTTTTTTAATTTCAAAAATCTATATGTGTGGAAAAGGAAGGTGTAGGGTGATGTATTAGGCCGGGGTACCTCTGTTCAGTGACATTACGTGTTATGTTCCGATTAGGATCAGTTAAGAGAATAGGAGGGATAATGAGTAATTTCTTCTGAAGCAAAGACCATGACATTGATTTTATTAGGGTTAATTAGTAGTTTGTTAGAAGTGGACCAAGAGCACAACTGTTTGAAACTCTCCTGTAACTTGGTTTGCAGATCAGGGTGGTTAGCACAGGATTGCATGACCAGCATATCATCTGCATGCAATTTTTATTTCAAGATTTGGTAGTTCTAGGGGGAGATTATTAGCAAAGGGAGAAGAGAAGAGGACCTAGTAAAGACCCTTGTGGTACACCTGTGTTAGATTTAGCGGCCGTAGAGGATGAGACATTGCTATGGAGTTGAAAGGTTCTCTCTTTAAGATAGCTGCAATACCAGCAATTATTCTTTTGTGTTTGTTGAGAAGAAGGAGATGGTTGACTGTTCCAAAAGTCCTTGCCATGTCAGTAAAGACACCTTTGCTCATAAGTCCCTTATTCTGGTTGCCATAAATTGTATCACTGATTAGTACCAGGACAGTAAAGGCTTTCTTTAATTTCATCACTGTTCAGAGCTTATCTATAATGGCAACTCCTCTTAAAATCTTAATGAGATTAACAAAATATTGGCTAACAAGTTTCCTGCAGATTTCTCCCCAAGTGAATCACTCCTACCCCAACCAATAGCTGAGTCACTTTCCCCTACTATTTCCAAGGAAAATATCCTTAAAATGTTCTCCAAGACCAAAAATACTTCTTCAATGGGTCACAAAGGTTATAAACAGTGTCAAGCAGATTTCTGCTGGCCAAGTCCTAAAGTTGTTCAACTTATTCCTTGCCACAGGCTACATTCCTGAACAATGGTGAACTGCAGTGCTGATGCCTTCATAAGAATGGCTTCCTCACTGTGTCAAGCAACTACAGACCCATTAGCCTTACTAGTCTTGCCTGCAAAGGAGTGAAATGCATCTTTTCTGCAAAGCTATGGAAAGTATCACCACTGACCTCATAAACCAAAAACATTAAAAATATAAAAAGGCTCAATCCAAAGCAATCTGGATTTGTTAAGGACAGGTCATGCCTCCTCAATCGTGTGAAATTCTTTAAGTCAAATAGGCCATAGACAATGGTCATTCCATTTATACTGCCTGCCTGGATATGGCAAAACATTTGACACAATATTACATAATGGATTTGTAAACAAGCTAATTCCATTAAACATAGTTCCTTCTATAGTAGGATGAATTGAAAATTGGCTCAAAGCCAACCACATTTGTAGTGTGGAGGATATTTACTTAGTTAAGGAAAAGGTGACCAGTGGGGTTACCCAGGAGTCCATACTGTGGAACACACGATTTTTGGCATTTGATTATCTGATATCAACAGTGACAACAAGGATTTCTGGCTGTCTAAGTCTGACAGTGATTTCTAGTTTAGTGTAATTGTGAAATCAACAAATAATACAAATTTCCTTTAAAAGGAACTATCATGTGTTAACACTCAGTGTGCTGAGAAAAACTGTTAAGAAATGCAATATAATCTCCTTCCCATGACAACAAATTGCAACCACCTATACATCAATGACACTCTAATCTCCAATTAGTCCATCAACAGAGACCTGGGCAGATACTTGGGCACCTGCGTAGATGGCTCCATCTCCTTTCATTACCACATAGTGACCATAGTCATGAAATTTTTGCATATATCACAACTAGTCACCAAGGGCATCTCTTCTAAAACCAAGGAAGTTATTGTTCCACAGTACTCTGCCATAGTTAGATACATTATAGAATATAATTCCCCTTTTGGCATGTATCTCACTGGATGTATCAAAAACTCAAAAGATCACTGAATTCCTAGCAAAAAGAAAATCAGGTCTCAAAAATCATAGCTATCAAAAATGGCTATATTCACTGTCCATGTACTCCTTGACATATAGACTGTTGAGGGGAGATCTGTGCCTTGCTTTCCATGCCCTCATGGATGCCATTATTCAAGACCTGCCTGTTTCAATGTGACAGATAGTGCACCAGTACTTGAACAAGGGATCTCATTCTACATCAGGAAATTAATATATAAAACTAAATGGTGAGATAGGTTCATCACTTGGTACCTCCTCTTGCTCTGCAATATACTCCACTTGCAAAGTTGCATGTCAAGTAGTGTACTTCCCTCTCAGCCTTCTAGCATAGAGTGGTTACTTGAATGGGTACTGTAAAATAGACCCCAGAACATACATGCATTTCCCTCCTTGAAAAGGTTGGTAGAGCCTGAGGGTGGTTATTGGCAAGGCACGCGTGACCTCCCATCTAATAGCCTTATAATGCCACTGATTTCTATAATTCCTGATTATGGTATCATAGCACCCCCTATCCAAGTCTTCTGTGCTGTTTATGAGATTCTCCACCCAGTGTTATTTTGTGTATGAGGCCACTGCCCTAAGTGAGAGGTTACACCATTATGGAAGGTAATGCCCTAGTCTGTCTGGAGATTAGAAATGTAAGCACAGCATGACACTGTCTTTGAAAGTTATGCAGTGACTAGCTTAGATATAAGTTTTAAAGGGAGGCATAACTTTGAAATTTTTTGGAGTTTTATTATACATCTTGCATACCATAGGTATGGTGAAAATGAAATCATTTATTGTCACAAAATGCTCTTATTATGTTCAAAATAAAAGTTAGTGCTTAAGCATTATTGTTAATGGAAGCCACACAGTTAGAACAGCATTTTATAATGTTTGGGATTAGAAAAATAGGCCTGATCAGATTTTTACACACGAGTCTAAGATTTCAGAAACCATAAACATACCAACAGATGGGCTAATTATATTAAATATTATGTTATTTGAAAAATAAATGTAGTGAAGTTGTGACAGGCTTACGCACAAACCTGCCGTATCCCTTGGGGCTAGTGGCCTCAGTATAAATCTCTGGGTGGTGATTAAGAATTACACAGGATAAAAGGATAAAACAACTTTTGTTTACACTAAGTAGTTGCATATTTGCAGTGTGTAGAAATGGCAGACATATCCTCAAAACTTTCCTGTTCCCTGGGGCATAACCTTTCAGTATAAATTTCCCCTGAATGGTGATAGAAATTACACAATATAAACTAATCCCATTATTGCAGTATATAGAAATGGCAGGCATACCTGAAAGCCTGCCATATCCTCTAAGGCTGGAGCTCACAGTATAAATTCCTCAGATGGTCACTAAAATTGCAGTGAAAGAAAAGCAAAACTTTAATTATGCAAACTAGTCTCTTTAAATAATGGCGAGCATATGCACAAACCTGCCACATCCCTTAGTCTGAGGCTGATTCTATAAATTCCCCTGGATAGTGATAAAAAAATTGCACAACATAACAGGAAAAAAATACATAGAATTTAATTTGTACAAACTAGTTTACATCTAGCAGTATGTAGTATATTGCTGTCATGCCTGAAGTCTGTCATATCATTTGATGTTGTCAGTATTAAACTATCTGAATGATTAGCAAATACACATAATAAAAGAATTAAAAAATAATAATATTAGTCCCCTGTTTGTAGTATTGAAATCAAAACCTGTCAACAAGCCTGACATTTTTTCTTAGTCTAAGACTGGTTATATAATTTCCGTGTGGATGGTGATTAATAAAATACTAAAAACAATAAAAAATAAAAAAAAATAAATGGATCTCAGCACCAGAAATAATAAAAAACTCACTTATTTTAATACAAATACAAATAGCAGAACATTTGGGAATAATCCCTTCTTCAATGCATATAAAACCGAGTTCAAATACAGACCCCAGGATTCAGAAAGCTCTGCACAGCATGCAGGAATAGTGCAAGAGCTGCTGCAGGCAATATGGCTGCCGTGGGATCTAGGAATAAGCTACCGGGACATGCACAAGAGCTCCTGCACTATTCCTGCAAGGACACCGCCCCTGTATGCTAATTACCTCATTTGCTCGTGAAAACCATGCAAATAAGGTGAATTAGCAATCCAGGAAGCAGGCAGACGTCCATGAAAGAATAGTATAGACTGCAGAAATGTATTCAGCCAGTAACTGAATACATGTCTGCAAACTACAAAACGGAGGCATGACAGCTCATACAAATGCATGTATTACAAGGGTTAGGAATGCCAAAGACCAAATATATCATCATAGGCATGAAAAATAATCTCAAAATTATGCAAGTTAACTTTTTTTTTGGCCGATTTCAGCCATTTAAGAGCAGGGCAGTGGTGTGCAAACGAGATTGGCCCAAAATAATTAAAAAAGCTGGAAATAAGCTTTTAAACCAAAATCATAATTTTTCCATAACAGTCAATGGCATGCATAACAAGTCCATGGAATAGTGGTTGCTAAGGGGGAAGGCTGAGTGTTGGTTTTGTAACCATGCAATAGCAGTCAATGCTATGCAAATGAGGGCAATGATACTGAATCACAGATTTCCCCTCAGTGCTACCTTGCACCCAACCGTGTAGGTGCAGTAAGGCCACGGTGTAAGCCTAAGAGCTGGATGACTTTATAAGGGGGTGTGTCATGCATGCTGTAAGCTTGCTGGAGCTCTGTGGCCCGTGTTTGCCTTTAGCTAAGCACAGCTAAGGAAGGGGGTGTTTCTGAAGCTGCCTAGCAGTCTTTACATTGCCTAAACGGGTGTGCATGCTGCGCACCAGGTTTTAAACAAAAAAAATAAAAAACAGGAAATAGCAGCTCCGTTCACATCTGAGCACTGCATTTGAGCCTTGGGGCTTAAACAAGAAGGCAATGGGAAGGGAAAACAGCAGTAGGAAGGTAATCAAGGAGAACTAGCATAGCTGGCAGGTGAAATATATCAGATCCGGCCAATTACATAGGCAGCAGCCCAATACAGTACACTACTATAAACTATGCTGACACCTTTTCCTTTGGTTTTTCCCACAAACTCTACACCACTGGTGTACACAAATGGGGAAATTTACATAACAAAAGTAACAAATTGATAGGGGCTGCTTTTGCCCTCATAAATCAACATGTGGAAGAGGCTGAGGGTGGTTAGGATGACAATGTTGATGACAAACCCACAGAGAGGAGAAGGAGAAAAGTGTATAGACCCAGGGTAACCTACCAGGGGTTACATGAGTTGGAGATAGTGGAGCACTATAGGGTGGACAGGGACCTCTTACAGCAAATTGTTGAGCTGTGCCAGCCACGCATCACACAAAGAACCAACAGAGGGGAATCCATCCCAGTGGATACCAAAGTGTATGTAGGCTTAAGAATACTAGCCACAGGTAACTTCCAAAGGCCAACTGGGGATATCATGGGGATCTCACAGGCATCAACATCCAGGGTACTCCACCAGTTCCTGGATGCCATGTCAGCACATGCCGGTGAGCACATATATTCCCACAACACCGCTGAGATGTTGACCAGCAATATGTGTCTCTTCCACCAAATAGTAGAATACCCTGAGTAGTGGGTGCTATAAACTGCATGCACATACACATCAAGGCTCCACACGGTGAGTGGGTAGGGTCTACATAAACCTCAAGATCTTCCCCTCCATCAACTGCCAGGTCATGTGCGATGCCCAGGGCATTATAATGAATGTGTGTGCTGGCAGCCCTGGAAGCTATCATGACTCCCACATCTGGCATATGATGCAGCTGTACCAGAGATTTGCCAATGGGGACATCCCATATGGCCACCTAGTGGGGGATGCTGGTTATGCACTGGATCCGTGGCTGACACTCATCAGAAATCCATGCACACCCGAACAAGAACTCCATAATGAGGCACACACAGAGACCAGAATCATAATAGAGCATGTGTTTGGGATGCTCAAGTCATGGTTCCGGTGCCTGGACATATCCGGTGAACTCTTGCAGTAGTCTCCAACTACATGTACCCAAACTGTCATTGTATGTCCCATGCTACACAATATGATCCTGCAGAAACAGCTGCAGCAGGAATAGCATGGGGCAGGGCCACACAGCCCCCCACCATTGCCAAGGCCAGCACAGGCACAGAGTGACTCGGCGGAGGAACAACCTAAACCTGCCCCTGTAGGCAGAAGGAGGCATGCCCAGTATGTCCAGGCTTTGACAAAGAGGCAACACATAGCACATACACTGACACAGTAGGAAACAGGAACTTACACCTCTCTCTGACTCGCACGTACAAAGAAAGGGATGCCAAACATGACACTACCTGTGCTTAACCATGTATAGGGAGACTACTATGTGCATCCGACATAGTCAGCCCACCAGCACCTTCCTCAATACTGTCACAGCCACAAGGTAAGTCACTCTCACTATCAATTGCTAAATAGAGTAGTATGTTCTGCTACTTTTATCTATGGTACGGATGTGAGCATGCAAGGGAATCGGGTGACTGAATGGGATGGCAGCAGATAGCAGACACCTATATGGGCAGCATGAAATCCATAACAAATACTGGTGTCAGCATAGTAGGTACTACTAGACAGGGTGACAAATCACACTGCATGACATGTGATGGTCCAAATGTGTGTCCATAGGACACACACTTGCATGTCAGTGAGGCTCACATACCCAACAACAGTCTCAGCCAGCAGGACAGGTGTAGATGACTACAAAGAAAGGCTGTGCTAAGGCCTTTGATTGATGGCAATGGAGAACAGCCCCCCTCTAGACCTACACAGACAGACTACAACAGGTCTGGCAGTGGGATGTTAGCTCTGAAGGGTAAGAAGTCTGAAACTGAAATGTAGGTCAATAAAACCTAAGACCTGTACTACACTAATATGCCTCTAGTCTGCATGATAGGTCAGAATACAGATTGAAATGGAAGCCAACAGAGCATCTGAAATACCAGTACGGTCATAGCAAATGTTTACAGTTGTCAGCTGTGCCCCCCCAATCCTATGTAGAAATGTAGTAACATGTACGTGTGGGTATAATAACAGTGGAGCACAGATTATCTGAGTTGGCCAAATTAGCAGGATAGATTGTAGCATGTGTACAATATGCAGGGCTCTGTGTGTTAGGTTGTTGTGTGTTGTATATTGTGTGAAAGTGGTCAGCATGTAGGCATGGAGGGTTGTGTCCCGGTGGCCAAAGGCCAGTACTGTACACAATGCATCCCAGCAAGACCCAATCCAGCAGTAATTCATACTAATTGTTTGGATGTAATATCTGTCACCATCTGAAAGATGGACATGGCATGAATGTGGGCAAAGACTAACACACATTAAACAGGTGGAAGTACTCTAGACAGAGAGTGTATAAAATGTTACTGTCAAATGGACACACCTTTGGAATTGTACATACAGGTTAGCAGCATATAAGTTTTCTGTGTAGTACGGAATACTGATGTAGTCTGGCCAAACACTGGCAGATCACAAAAGGCACAGTTATGTAGTACTGAGAAACCTCTGATGTCCCCGCACAAGCCAGCATAAGGGGAATGCCCCATGTATATCTGTGAGTCAGCTGCAAGTAGCTTCCATAGCACACAGGCATTCAGCTCTCCTCACCATCAGCCACAGGTGCCTCACAGGTCATATCCCTGCTGTTGGTAATGAGTACAATATGACTTCCACTTCTGTATGGGAATACCCACAGAATGCAGCATGCTGAAGAGGTGTCCCATGCAGGTGTGTCCCTAGCTGTAAGCAGCACCCTGCCAGCATCCACACCAATGGATTAATAAGGGCAGAAACTATTCCCATTAACACTTTGCACACCTACCCTGTCTCCCCAGGGGAATACAGTGGCTTGAGCCTGGAACTGTAGGAGAGACTGAATGCACTGGGATGCTACAGATGGCCTGCATCACTGCCAAATGCCATACAGTCCTCTGTCAAGGGCCTTTGTCTCACATGTACCGCCAATGTATGTTATCTCATAGAGTCCCATATAACAACATAACACAGTCCACAGAACACAAATGCAAGGCCATGTCGACAAATTCCTGTAGCATGTCCACCATGTCCTACTGCATGAACTGTGGAACAACCCCTAACTACTGCTGGGATGAGGTTATAACTATAGGGATACTTATCAGATATCACTTGCATAATGTTAGGAAGAGGATAGAATAACAGAGGGGGGTAAAAGCATGGATGCCATGGAGTGTGTGAAGAATGAAACTGTGATGTGTGTCCATACTATTCCTGCCTGCAAACACAACAATGGGTGGCTACAAACCTGCTCGTAAGCCACAATATGAAGGGGTAATGACCAGATATATGAGCCCTGTCTCTGAGTAACCTGTGTGAATCTGTACAGCTGAGAGGTATGGCCACAGCAGGATATGGCCATTTTATCATGTCGATAGATGTACAAGCATGGGATCCTCAGCCACCACAGTGCCAATGTGCTGGACCATTTACACAGACCCATCAGCAAGTGTCTACAGCTCCCTCTCCAGAATGGCATGATTGTGCAAGAATACGTAGGCTGCAAACCACAATACTGGACACAGCTTCATTCATCTTGTATTCCCCAGGAAATTACTGTGAGCAAATATGTATAACTGTCAGTAGTTGATGACATAATACATCACAGTGTAAGACAGTACATATGTTTGAATATCTCTGCTAACACCAAAACCATGTAGCAGAAGCAGCACAAATACAATTAGTTACATTATCCCACTTTCCTCTGTCCATTGTGACCCCATATTGTCAACCTATCTACGGATATCCTGTAGAAACAGATTGCTAGCTGTAGGTTTATAACACAAACACCTGCATTGGAGTACAACCTACATAGAATGGATTCACACATTCAATACAGAAGGGTCATACTGGGCATGCTCCCACACTTACAGAAATGAAGCCCATGTCTGGCAACAACAGTGGACTATACATATCTGTTAGTCGCAGCTGTCTGTGCACACACTCACATTACACACCAGTCATGCTTTGCACACACATCGGATAGGAATACACACATATGTCCAAGGACAACACACTATAATAGTTCAAACATACACAAACATAGATGTGGGGAAGAGAGAGGCAGACAGTGACAAAGAGCTTCTCATCATGAGGCCTGTCCCACCCAGCACACATCCAATTGGCCAATACCGCATGATGTGCCACTGTCTATCATGGTAGACATTTGCTTCTGGTAGCCTTCACCACTATAGTGTCTGTGGTGATAACTGTGTAACATGACAGTACAAGTCATTATTCATCAAGCAGTTATATACACGGTCCTGTCAAATGTAAAGTTGTGTGTGACTGAGTGTTGTGTGTGTGTTTCCAAAGGAATGATTTATGGAATGATTTATGGCCAATTCACACACACTGCACTCCCCATTGCCCTAGTTTAGCTAGCTTGCTGATGTCAGTCACCTTGAAATACGCCTTTGGACAGACATCATTCCTCTAAGCTCTGTGGCATGCTTAATAACTGCGCAATGCTATAGTGTTATGTACTAGTTAGGTAGGAGTTCTAATCCCAGACATAGCAACTGTGAAACTCTATGTGTGTGTGTGTGTGTGTGTGTGTGTGTGTGTGTGCATAGAGATCACTGCTTTTGTGGCCATTCACAGTCACGGCACCTCCCATTGCCCTACTTTAGCAAGGCTGCTGATGTTATTCTCCTTGAAAAACAACTTTGGAGAAGGGCTAGCCCTCTAAGCTCCGTGGCACATGCTAGAACTGTTTAATGCTCTTGCATGATGTATTAGTTAGGTAGGAGTTCTAATCCCAGACATGGCAACTGTGAAAATGTGTGTGTGTGTGTGTGTGTGTGTGTGTGTGTGTGTGTGTGTGTGTGTGTGTGTGTGTGTGTGTGTGTGTGTATGTGTGTGTTGGAAACAATGCTTCTGAGGCCGTTCATAGTCACTACACCTCCTATTTTAGCAAGGCTGCTGATGTCATTCACCTTGACATACACCTTTGGAGAAAGGATATCTCTATCTCTATAAGCCCTGTGGTATGTGCTATAACTGTGTAATGCTATAGTGTGATGTACTAGTTAGGTAGGAGTTCTAATCCCAAACATGGCAACTGTGAAACTGTGTGTGTGTGTGTGTGTGTGTGTGTGTGTGTGTGTGTGTGTGTGTGTGTGTGTGTGTGTGTGTGTGTGTGTGTGTGTGTGTGTGTGTGTGTGTGTGTAGAGATCAATGCTTTTGAGGCCATTCAGTCACTGCACCTCCCATTGCCCTACTTTAGCAAGGCTGCTGATGTTATTCACCTTGAAATACACCTTTGGAGAAGGGCTATCCCTATAAGCTCAGTGGTGTGTGCAATAACTACATATTGCTATAGTGTCACAATGTCCACCTTACAAGGACAACAGATGTCAAACAGCAGAGAGGCTGATATAGACAATCCATAGCCTTACATGTGACAATATCGATCAGTGAACAACATAGGCAACCTTTGTATCACCCAAAGAACACTCTCTACCCATACCTCATACACAAACACACTCGGCTAGGCCACAACCACTATATTGGTAGTTCCCTGCATATTACCCACAGATAGTAACCACGGTGTGATTGCAGTGTACCACAAGCCTGTTCACCACAACACTGCCACTGACATCAGAATTTACTGTGATGTGTAACATCTCCTGACTGAGTGTGTGTTATCCAGCAAATAAAAGGACATGGCACCCTGTTCCATCCCTACAATAGGCAAATAATTGCTGACAGTGGTCCTTTGCTATGTTCCCCACTGGATGCCTGCAACAACTGCAGAGTCTGCAAATGTAACCCACAAAGGGAATACCATGCCTTATACACATGCTCTGTATGGATAGATGCCATTAATTCCACTGAATACCTGTATCATGATGTCAATGTAGGTGCAGGCATGACCTCAGTTCCATAGTCAGTTCTCACCACATGAGGTCGGGAATGCCACATCAGATGATAACAATCTGTCCACACAACATGCCCCAGAGACCCCAGATGATAACAATCTGTCCACACAACATGCCCCAGAGACCCCAGGTACACATCCACACGTCAAACAACATGCATGTGGGACATGTGCACAACCCAGACACTGTCCTTGTTATGGAATATAGATCACATACATGGCAAGCATTGCACAGCACTGTCCACCCACAATAGTAACCCAGATGAGTGGATTGTGAATACAATACCCACCTGTGTGGGCCAATCCAGGCACTACACCCCTAAGCCACACTGGAGACCATTGTCATGTGGCCTGATGCCAAGGTATACCCTTTGCCTAGCCTTGCACAGCCTTCTGGCACAGTCAACTACTACACACCTGTGAAGCAATGAACCCATGCATGTCAGTACTGGCAAATTGTGTGTGCGTGTGTGTGTGTGTGTGTGTGTGTGTGTGTGTGTGTGTGTGTGTGTGTGTGTGTGTGTGTGTGGAGATTAATGATTTTGAAGCCATTCACACTCACTACACCTCCCATTGCCAAACTGTAGCATGCCTTCTGATGTCAGTCACCTTGAAATAACCCTTTGGCCATCTATCAGCCTGATAAGCTCTGTGGCACAGGTGATACCTGCATAATACTGTAATATAGCAAACTAGTTAGTTAGGAGTTCAAATCCTGACCCTGCCAACTGTGATAATGTGTGTGAGTCCCTGAGAGAATGTGGTTGTGTCTTCCTTGACACCTGCTTTTGTGGACAACCACATGTACTACACATCCCTTATTCCTCCTTTATCACTGTTGCTGATGTCACTCACCTTCAAAGATACCTTTGGACAGCTCTCCACCATGTAAGCTCTGTAGCACATTCCATAACTGCATAACAATGTAAAAGCAATGCATAGTCAGGTAGGGATTTGAAACCCAGTACTGGTAAGTGTGTGTTTGTTTGTATTATCTGTGTCCTGTGTGGGTGATTGTGCAATGACAGCATCCATTACAGTGTGTATTTTTCCACAACATCATATTAAGGAGTTACATGTCCCATTTTCAACATTATAAAGCCAACATTTTCCAAACATTGTAGACATTCTAGTCGACAATCCTCAGCCATAAATGTGTACAGCCATGTGCAATTAGCATGTGACAGTATGGGTTAGTACACAATCTAGGCAACCATCATAATGCCCAAATAACATTCTCCACCCATGGATCATACACAAATATGCTTAGCTCTTACTCTCTTACTGCCTTCCTTTCTTACTTTGTCTCTGTCTGTCTCTCTCACTCCATCTCTGGTGGATGTAGAAAAGTACACCTGCTTTTCTTAGGCAGCAGCTTGTGTTTTGTAAGTTATGCTCATGCAAAAAACACCCTTACCAGCCTCAGTAAGAAGCTGAGATCCCTCATAAAATCCTCCAAAACTAGTTATGAAAATAAAACTGCCCCTCCAAGTCCACTAGGCTCACAAATCACACTGCCTCACTCCCCACCCCGCCTCTCCCCCAACCAATACCAAACCACCTACACTAACTATCTTATAACCAATCAAGCAACAGTATGAAGTCCTTAACACCCGATATCACTATACCAGCCCAAAAAACTGTAACTCTCACCCTACCAATTCTTATCACACTATACCTGCTAACTATATACGAGTCCCAGACACACCCAGGTTTTCATTATCCAAAGTACCAAACTAGTACTCCCACATTTCTGATCAACACTAATCACCCTACTCACTACCTAATCAGCAAAACACCGCTTACTCACTTCCACTACTCCTATAAACCAAACATAATCTACCCCAAGTCCAAAAACATAGATAAACTACTACATAAACTGATGAAGCTAATAATGTATCTTAGAAAAACATAAATATAGATGGAGACATACATCCAAACCCAGGCCCTCCATCAAATGACAGTGCAAATAAAACATCCTTGTTTCCAAGACCTCCTGACTCCCTTCTTATTTGCCACCTTAATATTAGAAGCCTAAATAATAAAATTCATAATCTACATGCTCTTTTAGCAACTTACCTCCCTGACATTATGTGTCTCACAGAAACCTGGCTCAAACCAGAGACCAAAGATAACGAAATCCTGCCACCTGGCTACAACATATACAGGACCGATCGCCTCAAAAGAGGTGGTGGTACTGCTGTGCTCTTCAAAAGCACACTCAACGTTACCCTACACCCCACTCAGCCACCGAAATACCCAACGTAGAATTAACAACCCTAAAACTACAACTAAATAAAGAAAAAAGTATTAACCTAATCGTAATCTATATTCCCCCTGGGAACAACTCTGACACTCTTAAGAACACTCTAAGTTGGCTGACAAATAACTTCCCACAAGAAACCATAATTCTGGGAGATGTCAACATTGACTGGAATCAATGTGTGTCAGAGACAGACCCAACCAGTATCAATCTCCATGGCTTCTCACAAAATATTACCACCTCTACTAGAATTGGCAGCAACAAACAAAAAGAAAGTATCCTAGACTGGATACTCACTAACCATAAACCGAACTTATAAATCTGGGACTATTACTAATGAGCTCAGTGATCACCTCATTACTTATATGGTAAAAGCAAAAGTGGTAGCTGCCACCTCCTGTACTCAGGACTGTTAGAAGCACCAAACATTTTGACATCACTAGATTCGAAATGAGCTGCAGTCCTGTAACTGGTCAATCCTAAAACACATCCCACTAGAAGAAACAGTAATAAAATTTAATTTCACATTTCTAAACATACTTAACACACATGCCCCAAACGGTTAATCAAAACAAAAGCTCTCATAGCACCATGGCTATCAAAGACTCCACATCCAAAATCAAAGCTAGAAACAAAGCATGGAATAAATGGCGTACTACCAAGACACCCCTAGACCGTACCAACTTCCAAAAACTAAGAAATGACACAAAAAATCTATCTTAATGGACAAAAGAACTACTATTTCCAACTACAACATAAACATCAAAACAACCCCAAAAGTTTTGGACAGGAATAAACAAACTTCTCCATCCAGGCAGGTCCTCCACCCCACACCAGCAAACCTAACTATGAAAAACCCAGATGAAGTGGCCACATCCTTTAATACCTTCTTCATCGATGTGATCAAATCCTTAGCCAACCAACAAGTAGCCCCTGCTCCTAACCACAAGTCCCACCCAGAAGACCACGCCGTTATTCAACCTACAACCTGTCCCTACTGCATACATCCGATCCTTACTAAGGAAACTAAAGCCAACCACTCTCGCGGCAGACCTACTTCCAGCAGACTTTCTACAAAAAGCTGCGGATGTTATAGCCTATCCCATCTCAATCTTAATTAATCGGACCATAACTGAATCCACAATCCCCTCCATATGGAAAATCTCCCATGTCATCCCGCTCCATAAATGTGGCTCATCCACTGACCTCTCAAACTACAGACCAATAGCCATTTTGTCACCACTGGCAAAAATCATGGAAAAAAGTATTCACAAACAACTCATCCACTACCTAACTCAGGAAAACCTGCTAACCAACTCCCAGCATGGCTTCAGGCCCAAACATAGCACTACTACCGCTCTCCTCTCTTTCACAAACACTATCAATCTTAACTGGAATGACAAAAAAATTTCTTCAGCCCTCTTCTTGGACCTATCAAAAGCTTTTGATATGGTCAACCACAAACTCTTGCATGCAACCCTAAAAACTCTCTATCTAGATAACAAAACCCTAGACTGGTTTCATGCCTATCTTTCTGATAGGCAACAAGCTGTGCTCTGGCAAAGCAAGCTCTCTGACCTCATACCCAACACCATAGGAGTCCCCCAAGGTTCCATACTTGGCCCTCTTCTATTTTCCATCTTTATTAATGATCTTAACAAAGTCATCCCAGAGTCTACATGTATTCAATATGCTGATGACTCGACTTTAATTTGCTCAGATAGATCCCCAACTATTCTATTATCCAAAACTCAAGACTGTTTCACTGCAGTTGAGAATTGGTTATCAGAACGCCAACTGATCCTTAATCCAAAAAAAACGAAAATGCTACTCTTCCATCCTACCCATAAAACACCAACTTTTCCCTTTTGTGTACAATCCAACAATGGAACCACCATCACCCCGACCCTCATACCAAGCTATTAGGGGTTACCATTGACAACAAACTCAGATTTGATGTGCACATCAACCAAACTATCAAAACTGTTAATAAGAAACTGGGGTCCCTTTATAGAATAAAATCTTTTCTGACTCCCACGGCTAAAGTTGCCATTGCTCGCACCCATCTCCTTTCTACCCTCTTGTATGCCTCCCCATACTTACAAATCCCAACAAATCGGATCTATCTAAACTCTCTTGTTGTTATAATCATATTGCAAGATTTGCCACAGGCCTGCCCTACAAAACCCATCACTGTACTAATCTTCAGAACCTAGGTTGGATAGAACTACCAAATCTACTTCTACAGAAGCAACTTATTATTGCTTACAAAATACTCTCTCAACCTGAAAACACTCCCGGCCTGTCTGGAATAATTACCCCTTATACCAACCTAAATAGACTAAGATCATCTCACAGATTACTCGCACAGACAATCAAATCCTGTAACTCAGGAGGTGACTCTCTGTTTTCAAACACAGTGGGTAAAATATGGAACTCTCTTCCACCTAGTCTCACCGAATCAACCTCCCTAAATACTTTCAGAAATGGCCTCTCCCACCACTTCAAATCCCACTGGCTTTGCCAATGTTCTAATCCAGACTAACCCATAGCTCCCCTCAACCTCCTCAGTGAAATTACTATCCTCCTAGGCCTCAAGCCATCTACTCTCCCCTGAAACTAACTACTTGTAGGTTTGTTTCTTATAATAATTGTTCACTGTACATCCTAATGTAACTTTTCTTACCTGTGTATACTAACTATATGATGCTTTGTTTTTCTCTTTATAATTGTTATTGTACATACTAATGTAACTTTTTTTCTTCCCTGGGTATTTAGTGCATAACTACAATCGTATGTTAGCTGTCAAACATTGTTGTAACCTACTATGTACTATTGGAACTTTTTGTAACCTACTATGTACTATTGGAGCTTTTCTCCCCGGGCCTCCGCTGAAAATGGACATGTGTCCAGTCGGACTTTCCCGGTCAACAAATGTAAAATAAAATAAAATAAATAAATAAATAAATAAATAAATAAAAAAATTGCCAAAGATTCCAAAGACAACCACAAGGCATTCTATAACTATGTCAAGAATCTAAATGGCAATGCTCAGATCTGCTCTGAGCTACATCAGTACGGCATTAAATATACTGATCCCAAGGATATTGCCAATATCCTGACAGATCGATTCAGTGCCAACTTCAGCCCCCTCTCACCCCCTACATGGCCCATCTCAATACCGGAAGATTGCCAAATTCTGGTAATAACGGCCACACAGGTAAAAACGCACTCTCCAAAGCTAAGAATACAGCATCCATGTGACCAGATGAAATCCTGGGCTGTGTACTACATGAACTACAAAATGAACTGGCACCTCACCTAAAGTGTCATGTTTAATCATGCCCTCACCTCAGGCTTCATGCTCACTGAGTGGTGCACAGCTACATTTATCCCACTCCACAAGGGGGGATCCACCTTGGATCTCGTGAACTAATGCCCCATCGGTCTGACCAGCCTGATCTGCAAGGCCATGGAATGTATTATCATGGAACTTATAAATAAAGACACTGGCAAACTTAAAACACTGGACTACTCCCAGTTTGGGTTCGTGAAGGGCTGATCTTGTCTCCTGAACATGATTGACTTCTTCAAATCAGTCTCCAGAGCCATGGATGAGGGTAAGGCAGTCCACACAGCCTATCTGGACCTTGCCAAGGCTTTTGACACCATCCCCCACTCTGGAATCATAGATAAACTTACTAAGCTGGGGATTAATCCTTACATCACTTGATGGGTTGCCAACTGGCTTACTGACAGACCCACACTGTAAAAGTAGCTGACTCCAAATCCAGCTCCAGACAAGTGACAAGTGGAGTACCTCAGGGTTCAGTCCTGGGACCTCTCTTGCTTGGCATTTACTTCTCTGTAGTGCAGGCCAACAATAAGGGACTCTGGCTAACAAAGTTTGCAGATGACTGCAAACTGGGAGTCATTATTGAATCCCCAAATGATGTGGATACTCTACAAAAAGGCCTTACAGAAACAGATGCTTGGTGCCAGAGCCATGAGCTTAAGCTCAATGCCAGGAAATGTATAGTTATCCCCCTTAGGAAAAACATGTACCCATGAATTACCACATAGGTGGCTGTACACTAAACACCGAAAGTGTGATAAGAGACTTAGGGACACAGGTGGACAGTGGTCTCACCTTCAATAACCACATTGCCACAATAGTCAGGAAATCCTTCTATGTGGCACACCTCATCACTAAGGGCTTTTCATCCAGAAAAAAGGAGGTCATTGTCCCACTGTACTCATCCCTCATTAGACCCATTATAGAGTGCAACGTCCCATTTGGTATGTACCTCTCTGCTGTTACTGGAATTTGGCAACGTCCCATTTGGTATGCAACAACTGGAAAGGCTGCAGAAATACCTCACTAAAAGAATCACAGGCCTAAAGCAGATGATCTATGCTGGCCACCTTAAAAAACTCCAGCTATACTCTGTCGCATATCGTCTACTCCAAGGCAATCTCCTCTTAACATACAAGGTCATGTCAAACCCAGAGCTGTTGGACATGCTACACTTAAAGAAATACCAATTCCTCAGAGCCACATGCTACAGGGATCTAAACCTTGTCATCACAATAAACAAATCATGCTGGAGGGATAGTTGCCTGACCGAGAGACTCCCCAGACTCTGGAATAGACTGCCCGTACATGTCAAGCAGAGCACCTCTTTGGCCCTCTTCAAAACGAACCTTGATGACTGGATGGGAGAAAGGAAATTCACCCCAGGGATCAAGTCAGTCACCCTGCTTGACAGGGGTCCAGGGAAGTAAATAGTGTGGGAAGAAATAGCCAAGGAATTGTTATTTCTAGGCTTGTATAGGCCCTAGGGCCAATAGCCTAGTACCAACCTATGAACCTATGATCGGCTGATGGCCTGTGCATGAATTGCAGTCCCCCACTTGCTGATTGCATGTGGAACAGCTGTGGTATCAGTAGAGAGGTATGTGTACTTATGGTGATTGCCGACAGAGTGTGGAATGTGAATATGTACCTTGGCCTGTGTAAAGACTGTGGTAGATGACATTCTTCTTGGTCCTGTTCTATGTGATGTTGCATGCTGCTGCAGTGTATAGTACCCTAACGGCGTACGTGTTTGTAGGGCCAAACTGACACATGTCCCATACCACAGTCAGGCATCGGAATACATTGTGTATTGGCCAAGTATATCTAGGGTTAGTGTGTGAGTGGCACATATGAGGATGGTGTTGTTCACGCAATCCTTATACTGTAATATTAAGTATACTTACCATATGTGACTGTGGCTGTGTTGAGATTGATTGTGGGTATGCACTTTCACACAGGTATCGGTAACTCCATGCTGTTACATGCCTGTAGAGCCTGCTATATTTGCAGGTACATGTGTATTCCCCCAAAAGAAATATAGGCCAGTGTTGTGGTAGTCTATCAGTAGTTTGCACAGTGCTTTATGACATGCCTAGCTCAGTGTATTTACCCAGTGTGATGTTATGTCCAGATATTTGTCAGATGTACAGTTGCTGGGCCACCATAACTGTTGTGTATTTCTGACAAAGCAGCGGGATGCTCTACAGATGTATGCCACTAACTAGTGGGTAGTATGTGGGCTTGTGACCTCTGCTCCACCGGTTATTATGTGTCAGGACAGACAGGAGTGTGTGAATGCATAAACCGTGTGAGCTTATCTATTCCAGTATTTTCATGATATCCCCATTTACATGGCTGTAAACATCCACTTTGTCAGGCTTGGTCCACACGTCTTGCACTAAGGGGTGATGTGTATACCTCTGGACTGACCAGAGTGTGTCAGACTGTCCACATTTATTGGTCATATCTCTGCTGTATTCCACAGGATCATTACTGTGGTTTGTGTGGTACTGTATTATGATGATGTTATGATGCCTGTCAGTAACTGATGGCATACATGTCAATATCAGATGTGACTTCACACACATTTCTGTTAAGACAACCCCTGTTACAGTAGCAAAATTCTACATTTATACCTGCAATACTTACATGACATCCCCTTGCACTGAATGGTTGTGACTATTGCTGCTGAGGTATGACTCCACTACATGTTATGGACATATGTTATACATATATGTATATATATATATATATATATATATATAAATATATATATATATATATATATATATATATATATATATATATATATATATATATATATATATATATATATATATATATATATATATATATATATATATATATATATATATATATATATATATATATATATATATATATATATATATATATATATATATATATATATATATATACACATATACATATACATACACACACACACACACACACACACACACACACACACACACACACACACACACACACACACATATATATATATATATGTTTACATATATAAGTATAGAAATATATATATATATATATATATATATATATATATATATATATATATATATATATATATATCCATATACTTCTTATGTGTAAACATGACTTCTGCATATACCTTCCCAGATGTACCACACCATATTTATCTGATATGTGCATATTTAGAAACAACATACTTGGTTCAACACTAATATCACTAACAGGTACTACACAATTGTAGAAGTCAAAGCAGTTGTTCATTACTATTCAGTATGTTTACTGATAGATATATTGGAAAAAAAACAATTGTTTTCGCAGTTGTGATGGCTTAGTGGTTAAGTGCTGTGAGTATAGTGTACAGGGCCTGGGTTCAAGTGCTGCACAGGCTGTTTATTTTGTTGCTAGGCGGAACAAGGGCTGTTGGATAAAGAGTGGTTAAGGCAGTTTTCAGCGGCTTGATCACATTCTATTCTGATAAAATAACAGGGTAATGACATTTTTAATAAGTGAATTTAATTCCATGTACATAACATGTGTCTATGTACTGTCATTACAGTAGCAAGGAGTGTGTATCTACTGTCTAGGATACCTGAGTCTATATGGCTTGTACAACACTCTATTTTATTTGAATGTGTTGCACACATGGGTAGTATCCCAGGTTATATGCAGTCACGCTAGGATGTAGAGTATCATTATGTTACTACTGTTGACAGTGCTTTCCCAAGTAAGAGTAGATTGCAGATTGTAGTACTGGAATCAAACACCCCTGCATGGAAAGATGGACTCTGAGTCCGCACTGTTGTGTTCTTGGTGTGTGAGCTGTGTGTCATTAAATATTTCCTACTGGATATTGATCTGACATGTGGATATTAACTGTAGACTACTGTGTGTATAAGTGTATAGGTCATGCCATTGAGGGCTGTTGTCATGTAGTAATGGTATATCTATCCATGTCAGACATCTATCTGTCAATACAGTCATCCTAATGTATTGCCAGTTGGCCAGCTGATATCTGTCTCTCCTCTGTACAGCTGTGCAGAAGTCAGGTATCCATCTTGGCTGCTTATAGGCAGTCTATGCTTGAGGGACACTGATATGTTCTGCCCAGCTCTGTTATAAATGCCACAGCTAGGAATCCCCACCCTGTACCCACCACATGCCATGGATACCTCCACTACACTACCACAATAAACAGAACATGCTTGGGTACAGGTCTCCAGGACAGACATTGACCATGTTATGTAATACATGTTGCATACATGTCAACTGGAGCACCTCACTGGCCCTCTGCAAGAGGCAACCAGATGATTGGATGTTGCATTTAACTCCCACCCTCTCTGCAACAGGCAACCAGATGATTGGATGTTGCATTTAACTCTCACCCTGAGGATCACTCCCCTGGCATCAGTTGATAGATGGCCTGCTGGCAACTGGCAGGTGGCATGATACCACTGTACACACATCCCCTACTCTTCCCATCTCACAATGGAAAATATCCTCGTACACACCTATGAACACCTGCACCTATGGACCACAGTACTGACAAATGTGTCAGTGTGCATTACTGAGAATAACAGGGTCTGTGTGTTTGTAGACCTGTAGTTGATAATACCCTGAGGCCTTTCACACCTACTGCACCCCCCATTGCCATAGTTAGATATGGCTGCTGCTGTAATGGACATTACATGTACTTTGTTACACTCTTCACCCTATGGGCTACATGAACCTTGCAGTACCAGCACAACACTGTTGTACAAATGGGTAGATAAGCATGGGTTACCGTCTGAGTTCCGGCAAGTGTGTGTATGTGTGCAAGTGTGTATATTTGTAGGATACAGCATTCTGAGGCCACATTCTCCTAATACAATACACCTTGCCACACAGTATAATGGATAGTGATGTTGCTGACCATAGGAGATCCATGACAATGCATCACCCTACTATCCCAGTGGCATGTGCATTAGATGCATATCCCTGTAGTAGCACTCTTGAGATAGACAAGGGGTTGTATTGCAGTCCTGGTCAATGTGTGATGGTGGGTATGTCAGAGTATTATCATGGGTTTCAGTGAGAACAATGTCCAATGTGGGGTGTGGGTGCTGGGTTTATGGTCTTTACACCATGGTACCTGCAGTATATGTCCCAAGGTCCACTGTATGAGGACCACTGTCACCATCAACCATACAGGTAACTGATTAGGCTATCCAGTCCAGTGATGCATGTGCTGTGTGCAACTTATCTGTAACAGAATGGACACACTGACAAGGTAGTTAGCACGGATAAACCCAGGTCTGTCAGATGTGTGTATGACTATGTGTTTGTCAGTGTGTATATGACAGTATGTCACACTATGTATTGTTCATAAACAACCAGTACATTCCCCATTACCATACTGTACAAGCCCTGGTGATGTTCTTCACTTCACATGTAACCTGGAACACAACTCATCTTAAAAGCTGTGTGGTATGTGCAATTAAGGCCACACACATTAGTAGCATTATGTACCTAGGAAGTGGTTCTAGTCCCAGTGTTGCAAGTAAGAGTGTGTGTGTATTTGAAGAGATCTACTTCAGTTTGCAGAATATACATGTCCCAGGAGGTCATCTGTCTGAGAACTGACTGGCAAATGCTAACATTTCACAGGTATCATCCTGTGGAATTTCATTCCATCACAACTAGTAGTAGATGTGTAAATGTCCTCTTCCCCACTGTATAGCTATACAGCGATACTGGGGTTGGTATAAATAGCTGGGTGTGAATCTTGTGGACACAGCCTCCATCATTGCAGTTATTGTTGAGTGTATCTCCCTGCTTTATTGGCTGTAATACTGTACAGTTCATGTTAACATGTTAAGTAGTTGTCAGTCACACTATCTGCAGTTCTACACCACTCCACATCCTCCAAAGGGTAGGGCTGTGCCACCCACACCAGCACACCTATGTTTACCAAGTTGAGGATTGCACTACATTGGGGAAGGGGACATACACCCTGCCAGTACCATCGTCAATGGCACTAAACTGGCAGACTGATTATTTCCCAGTGTGATGCTGTGCCTATTCTGTCTTGGTGGAATTACATAGGCTAAAATGGGTTCCTTGTAAAAGTACATACCTCCATATGTACAGTATTCTCTGTGAATTGCATCAACACCAAAGCCTGTGTGTGTGTGTGTGTGTGTGTGTGTGTGTGTGTGTGTGTGTGTGTGTGTGTGTGTTTGTGTGTGTGTGTTATATGCAAACATGTGGTGTGTACCACCCAGTACACTTATCATTGTCCACTGTAGAAGGGCTACTGACATCAGCCGCCATGCACTTACCTGTATACACCCCTCAGACCTATCAGGCATGTGGCACATGCAGTAACTGTTATACAGACATGTGACTTGTGTTCAGCTGTACCCAGGATATGGAACACTCAAGGTGTCACCACAGTGCCATACCTCTTGTAGGAAACAACAGCAGACCAACATCCTGCTAACACATGGACACCTACAACACAAATGGAATACATTATGGAGACCAAAATCACTCAGTGTTATAACAGCTATAATGCATCATGGCTGGCCAGCTACACATCCTGACATGTTCATAGGTTCATAGATAGGTACTAGGCTATTGGCCCTAGAGCCTATATAAGCCTAGCAAAAAAGGTACCCTGGCTTTTGCCACCCAAGAAAATTATTTTCCTGTGCCCCTGTTGAGCAGACCCACAGAAGTGATCCCCAGGGTGAATTTCCTATCTCCCATCCAATTATCAAGACTTTTCTTGAAGACTGTTAATGAGGAGCTTTGTTTGATATAGATAGGTAGTTTGTTCCAGAGTATGGGAAGTCTCTGGGACAGGAATCTATCCCTTCAGCATGTTCTGTTTATTGTGGTGACAAGGTTTAGGTCCATAGAGTATGTAGCTTGGAGGGACTGCGATTTCTTTAAGTGAAGCATTTACAATAGCTCTGGATTTGACATAGCTTTGTATGTTAGGCAGAGATTGCCTCTGAGTAGGCGATATGCGGCGGAGTAAAGCTGGAGTTTTTTGAGACGGTCTATGTAGGACATCTGTTTGAAGCTGGTAATCCTCTTTGTGAGGTATTTCTGTGGCCTCTCCAGTTGTTGATGTCTTGTGAGGTACATACCAAAAGGGGCATTGTACTCTATAATGGGTCTAATGACTTGAGGGGAACAATTACCTCTTTTTTCCTGGATGAGAAACCTTTAGTGGTGAGGTGTGCTATGTGCAAGGATTTCCTGACTACTGTGGCAATGTGATTATCAAAGAAGAGACTACTGTCCACCTGTGTCCCAAGGTCTCTTATCACACTTAAGGTAATAAAGTACGGAGAAACACAAATACAGTAAAAGCAGATGAATAAAGTGGATTTTTTTTCGTAAAGTGCAAGGAGAGAGTAAGCTGGCTGGTCTTCTCAAATGTTCTCTCTGTATTAAGTAGAGTGAACACTAGACTGGGATGGGTGTCCCAGATCAAATTTACAGTAGGGGTGGGTAACTGCAAAGCCACCAATTATAACAACACCACAAGAATAGGGTGGAAGGCAGGGGGGAAAACAGTTTCAGGACAGATGAGAATAAAAAGCAATGCCAGAAAATATATAAAATAATTCAGTCAGGCAAAAAAAAAATATTTCATTCAGGCAAAATTATGTTAATCAATTAAATGAACAGAAAAATAAAATACAGTACTATCTTTAAAACTGCAAGTTTGTACTTAACTTCAGCTTCTAATACAGTTGATTGTAGCCAGCCAAACCACTCAGATATTGAGCAGAAAATAAATTCCCAACTATGTGGCTAACACATAAAGCAGAGAAAAACCCTCTAGACTAAGAGTTAAATATCAAATAACAAAGAGGTGAGAACAGCAATAACACCCTCTAACTGCAGAGGGACAGACAGACTACAATATTCAGTGAAACAATTAAATAGACAGATAAACCAGTTTCAGGACAGATGAGAACAGAAAGCAATGCCAGAAAATATATAAAATTATTCAGTAAGGCAAAAAAAAATATTTCAGTCAGGCAAAATTAACTTAAACAATTAAATAGAAAAATAAAATACAGTACTATCTTTAAAACTGCAAGCAACAAGGACCTCTGAAGCTGAAACGCAAACAAACACCAATCACAACCAAAGTGTCACATAGTTCGCAACACCAGTGTGCCACCCAGCAACAGCCCCTAAAGCAAGACAATGTACCTAACACTTTAGTCATAGGTGACTATATAGTCCGGCACACTGATGTCCCACTCACTTGGTTGAACAAGGAGAAAATTACAGTCAGCTGCCTGTCGGGTGCCAGGATCGCGACATAATGCATGCATCAAGTCACTCCACAACAAGTACAAATATGACTCTGTCATTGTCCATGTTGGAGTGAATGACTTCAGATGTACCTCTCTGGACTACATGAAAAGAGACATGGAAGAGCTCTTGGATCATGTGGCCCAGGCAGGTATGACCCTAGCCCTGAGTAGCATCCTGCCTTCACCCAGAATGATACCACAATATAAGGACAAAATGATTGACTTCAACAATTGGCTAAGCTTCTGGTGTCATTCAAAGGGGATCCAGTATCTGTCTGCCTGGGACGACATGAACGATAGACCACGATGCTTTGCCAGAGATGGTCTGCACCTGTCACCCCTGGGATTCAGGTTACTGGCTAAGGCTCTTGCCACCCCTATAGTGCCTTTTTTAGGCAAAGTTCAAAGGACAAAACCACCACCGTAACAGGTACAAGCATGCAAAATCAGAAGGTAATGCTACTCAATGCTAGAAGTCTAAACCTCAAAATGCACTCTCTCGAGGCACTCCTAAAAATGGAGAACATAGATATCTGTGCAGTAATTGAGACCTGGTTCAAGGCTCCAGAGAGCACCCCTGCAATACCAGGCTACAACTCTTACCACACTTTTCGGCCACCAAACCAGGACCGAAACACTAAAGGTGGAGGAGTGTCAATATTCACCAAGGATATTCACACCACCAGGCTAGTTGCCCAACACAATGCATCTGAAATTCTCCAGGTGCAACTAACACTAGGTAAGACTGCAATCCAAATTGTAGCTTGCTACAGATCCCCCACTATAACCCAAGATTCTCACTACATCTTTCTAAACATACTGGAAAATATTAAGATAGAACCAAACACCCTAATACTGGGTGACTTTAACTACCCTGCCATTAACTGGGAAAACTACTCATGTACCAACACCTTTGCCCAACGGTTCTTGGAATTCATAAATTTCAATGCCCTGGATAAACTAATCGATAGCCCCACCAGGGGCTCCAATAACCTAGACCTGGTCATTATCAACATGGGAAATCGATCCTCCTCACCTATGGTCACCCCTTCATCAGTCAGGTCTGACCATAACCTAATCACCCTTAGCATCCACATCCCACCCCCACCCCTCAGTAAGGAAACCTCCATAAAAAACTTCTCCAAAGCCAACTTCATGCTACTCAAGTCAGAAATGACAAACTTCATGACACCCATGCAGATGGGAACTAAAAGTTCAACTGCTGAATCCTACACTAAGGCACTGTATGAGCACATCCACTCATGCATGAATCGTGCCATCCCAAATAGAACCAAGATGCTCTCATCCAAAAAAAAAGGAAGCCAATCTGGTGGTCCCCTGCCATAAAAAAACTTTACAACAAAAGGAAGAAACTGTTGCAGAAAAGAGAAAAATCCCAGGATGCAAAAAACTCCCTTGCCAGCCTCAGTAAGAAACTGAGATCCCTCATAAAATCCTCCAAAGCTAGTTACGAAAATAAAATTGCCAAAGATTCCAGAGACAACCACAAGGCATTCTATAACTATGTCAAGAATATAAATGGCAATGCTCAGATCTGCTCTGAGCTAAAACAGAATGGCATTAATTATACTGATCCCAAGGATATTGCCAATATCCTGGCAGATCAATTCAGTGCCAACTTCACCCCCCTCTCACCCACTAAATGGCCCATCTCAATACCGGAAGATTGCCAAATTCTGGTAATAACGGCCACACAGGTAAAAAACGTACTCTCCAAAGCTAAGAATACAGCATCCATGGGACCAGATGACATACCGGGCTGTGTACTACATTAACTACAATATGAACTGGCACCTCACCTCAGTGTCATGTTTAATCATAGCCTCACCTCAGGCTTCATGCCCAATGAGTGGCGCAGAGCTACAGTTATCCCACTCCACAAGGGGGGATCCACCTGGGATCCCGGAAACTACCGTCCCATCAGTCTGACAAGCCTTATCTGCAAGGCCATGGAGCGTATTATCATGGAACTTATAAACAAAGACATTGGCAACCTTCAAACACTGGACCCCACCCTGTTTGGGTTCCTGAAGGGCGGATCTTGTCTCCTGAACCTGATTGACTTCTTCGAATCAGTCTCCAGAGCCATGGACAAGGGTAAGGTGGTCCACACAGCCTATCTAGACCTTGCCAAGGCCTTTGACACCATCCCCCACTCTGGAATCATAGATAAACTTACTAAGCTGGGCATTAATCCCTACATCACCCAATGGGTTGCTAACTGGCTTACTGATAGAACCCACACTGTAAAAGTAGCCGACTCCAAATCCAGCTCCAGACAAGTGACAAGTGGTGTACCTCAAGGTTCAGTCCTGGGACCACTCTTGTTTGGCATCTACTTCTCTGAAGTACAGGCCAACACTAAGGGACTCTGGCTAACAAAGTTCGCAGATGACTGCAAACTGGGAGCCATTATTGAATCCACAAATGATGTGGATACTCTACAAAAGGGCCTTACAGAAACAGATGCTTGATGCCAGAGCCATGGGCTCAAGCTCAATGCCAAGAAATGTATAGTTATCCCCTTTGGGAAAAAACATGTATCCGTGAATTACCATATAGGTGGCAGCACACTAAACACCGAAAGTGTGATAAGAGACTTAGGGACACAAGTGGACAGTGGTCTCACCTTCGATAACCTCATCGCCACAACAGTCAGGAAATCCTTCTATGTGGCACACCTCATCACTAAGGGCTTTTCATCAAGAAAAAAGGAGGTCATTGTCCCACTGTACTCATCCCTCATTAGACCCATTATAGAATACAACACCCCATTTGGTATGTACCTCTCAAGACATCTGCAACAACTGGAAAGGCCGCAGAAATACCTCACTAAAAGAATCACAGGCCTAAAACAGATGCGCTATGCTGACCACCTTAAAAAACTCCAGCTATACTCTGTCACATATCGTCTACTCAGAGGCGATCTCTGCTTAACATACATGGCCATGTCAAACCTAGAGCTGTTGGACATGCTACACTTAAAGAAATCCCAATCCCTCAGAGCCACATGCTCCAGGGATCTAATCCTTGCAATCACAATAAACAAAACATGCTAGAGGGATATGTTCCTGACCCAGAGACTCCCCAGACTCTGGAATAGATTGCCCATACATGTCAAGCAGAGTGCCTCTTTGGCCCTCTTCAAAAGGAACATTGATGATTCGATGGGAGAAAGGAAATTCACCCCGGGATCATGTCAGTCGCCCTGCTAGACAGGGGTCCAGGGAAGTAAATAGTGTGGGAAGAAATAGCCAGGGAATTGTTATGGCTAGGCTTGTATAGGCCCTAGGGCTGATAGCCTAGTACCAACCTGTGAACCTATGAACCTATGAACTTCACCTTCTAATACAGCTAATTATATCAAGCCAAACCACTCAGATATTGAGCAGAAAAATTCCCAGCTATGTGGTTAACACTTAAAGCAGAGAGCACCCCTCTAGGCTAAGAGTTAAATATCGAATAACAAAGAAGTGTGAACAGTAATACCCCCTCAAACTGCAGAGGGACAGACAGACCACAATATTCAGTGAAACAATTAAATAGACAGAAAAAATGGTTTCAGGACAGATGAGAACAGAAAGCAATGCCAGAAAATATATAAAATAATTCAGTCAGGCAAAAAAATATTTCAGTCATGCAAAATTAAGTTAAACAATTAAATAGTCAGAAAAATAAAATATAGCACTATCTTTAAAACTGCAAGTTTGTAAGCATTAAACTTTAGTGATGAAGACATGTTACACAGCATTACAGCAGCACTGGGCAGCACAGTGGTGCAGCGGTTAACACTGTCACCTCACAGCAAGAGGTTCTCCGGTTCAATTCACGGATGGAGTGCCTTCTGTGCGGAGTCTGCATGTTCTCCCTGCATTCGCGTGGGTTTCCTCCGGGTATTCCAGTTTCCTCCCACATTCTAAAGACATGTTTCTCGAGCATTTCTCCCTGGGCCTCTGCTGAAAACAGGATCTCTGGAACCTAGTCGGACTTTCCTGGTCAACAAATGTTAAATAAAATAAAATAAAATAAATAAATTACATTGGTACACCATAGTACAGTCACCCTGTGCATTACAACCATATTATCCTGTCCCTGCATTGATGTTATAGAAGATAGGAATGTGGCACAGATATCATCATATGTACAGGGTGTGTTGTGGGTTTGCCAGAGACCTAGGCTGAGACATTCGTTTGACATCATGTGTGTGTGTGTGTTAGGGGGTTTCATTATTAATTGGGCTGCTGTGATGTGGTGTGCATAGGTATGGGGTTGCCCTAGCTGTGATGGTGATGTGTGTGTGTGTGTGTGTGTGTGTGTGTGTGTGTGTGTGTGTGTGTGTGTGTGTGTGTGTGTGTGTGTGTATGAATGCATGGACACCATTCTGCCATGTGGCTGCCCTATACAGGGGTTTGTTGGACAGCTGCAGATCGTACCTGGCAGGGTTTGCAGTTCACCATCCCAGGCCACAGACAGAAGAACTGTGTCTGCCAGGGGTTCCACAGGCATGAACAGGTACAAGCCACAATATCGTACTCTCCCCTGAGGATGACATATGTTCGCTGGATCCAGGTCCCTCTTGGGACTGGCCAGGGCTACACGCATGTGGCCTGCTATGTTGTGATGTGGACAGCACCCCCCTGCAGTGCTGGGGCTGGTACTGCCACAATGGGAGTGGCTCTGATTTCCTGCATGTCCACGTCAACCTCCAGCTGTTGGTGTTGCTAGCCTGCGTCCATGTGGCCATCGCACTATTCCCACCATATGCTCAAGCACAGAGATTCCACAGTCGAGGATTCCCTCCATCGCATACAACCATCTATCCAAGACCTCTGCAAAATAACTGTGGGCACCTGCAGAATCACAGATGTTGTCAATGACAGTGGAATGAGTAGCCCTCTGCAGCCTCAGACCCTGGTATACCATTCCTTACATGCCTGCGCTTCCATGATGGCCTGAAATATGCATCTGGTGACACCAAATGTGGCACCTTTGCCAGGGGCATGATGACCAGCAGCCCTCCTATGAACACCCCTGTACATCTGCCTGTGTGGTACCTCACCAGGCATCTGGCTATGGCTGCTGTGTCCAGAGACACAAGCCATAAACACCACACTGTCCTGTTCCATGCCACCACCCACCAGCTGTCCCTCATCTATGGCCACTGGTGATGGGGTATGTATAGGCAATGTGACTTTGTGTGCGGATGGGGTGGATAACAGTGGGATGTCAAACGATGGTGCAGCTTTAGCCCCTGACAACCCTGCCTGTGCCTCAACACACCTATCATCATTGTCAGTCTCTGTATGGACACTAACATCAGTTTGCCTGCAGGAGGGACCCTGACCCACCTTGCCACCTGTGAGGGAAAAACTAGAAATGCACTTTAAGACCTGTACGTATGCCATTGCTTAACTGTACACACACACACACACACACACACACACACACACACACACACACACACACACACACACACACATGCACACACTTACAAGTGAGGTTGCACAAAGATATTATACACAGACCTCTCATTTCCCATCTGTCAACATGCATGACATATGGCACTTAACAGCATGCACTGCAGCTATAGTCAATCCCTGTTACCAACATGGTACATCTCTGTGATGCATGGGTTGTGTTATTAAGGGATGACCCTTCCCCTGGAACACACTGCACCCATGTACACAGTATTGCTGTGCACCTATTCAGCACCCTGGCATGTACTGTGCACCATACCTCACAGGTGTATACGCCATTGCTGAATGTGTATATGTGTGTCAGTTATGTTTGATCTGCTGCTTACAGCCCCTACTTGTTTGTCCAACACACACCTGGGATGAAATGTGGACAGATGTCATTAGTGAATGGCTGATGTCTGATTTACAGATATCATCATCAGCGGTGCATTTATGGCCAGTAAAATACAATTACACTAACAACCTTCAAACCTTACTGTGGCTATGAGGAGTGTACACACCCTTATTGACATGGCACCCTCTTCCCAGATATGCCATGGGGCCAAAACACTGCATATGTTAACATTACGAAAACAAAATCACCACTAATTCTAAGGACAACCACAAAGCATTGTATAGCTATGTCAAGAATCTTGATGGCAACACCCAGACCTGCTCTGAGTTACAGCATAAAGGCATGAAAATTACAGAACCAACTGATATTGCCAACATCCTGGCAGATAGGATCAGTGCTAACTTTACCCCCCCCCCTCACCCCCCAAAGGGCCCATATCTATACAGGAAGAATGCAGTGTCCCTGTAATAACAACTATGCAGGTAAAAGCTGCACTCTCTAAAGCCAGAAACACAGCATCCATGGAACCGGACAACATCCCAGGCTGCGTTTTACATGAACTTCAGAACGAATTGGCTCCCCACTTGCACCATGTTCAATAATAGCCTCGCATCAGGCTTTGTGCCCACTGAATGGCGCACAGCAAGAGTTAACCCACTACACAAAGGGGGAGCCACCACTGATCCCAGAAACTATCGACCTATTAGCCTAACGAGACTGGTCTGCAAGGCCATGGAACGTATCATCATGGAACTCATAAACAAAGACATTGGTAACCTCCAAATTCTGGATTCCACCCAGTTCGGGTTTATGAAAGGCAGATCATGCCTTCTGAAACTGATCTACTTCTTTGAGGCAGTCACCAAAGCCGTAGATGAGGGTAAGGTGGTTCACACAGCCTATCTTGACCTCACCAAGGCTTTCAACACCATCACCCATTCTGGAATTATAGCTAAACTCACTAAACTAGGTATAAATCCCTATGTCACAAGATGGGTTGCCAACTGGCTCACTGACAGGACCCACACTGTAAAAGATGCAGACTCCAAATCTGACCTCAAAGCAGTGACAAATGGAGTACCACAAGGTTCCATGCTGGGACCTCTCCTGTTTGGTATCTACTTCTCTGAAGTACAGGCTAACACAGAAGGCCTCTGGCTAATGAAGTTCACAGATAACTGCAAATTAGGAGCCATAGTCAAGTCCCCAAATGATGTGACCATCCTACAGAAGGGCCTCGCTGAGACAGATGCCTGGTGTCAGAGCCATGGCCTCAAGCTCAATGCCAAAAAGTGCAGTGTCATCCCCTTTGGTAAAAACTCTGTACCCATGAACTACCACATAGGCAGCAATCTACTTAACACCGAATGTGTGATAAGAGACTTTGGGACCCAGGTGGACAGTAGTCTCTCCTTTGATAGTCACATCGCCATAGTAGTCAGGAAGTCCTCCTACGTGGCACACCTCATCATAAAAGGGTTCTCATCCAGGAAAAAAGAAGTCATTCTTCCCCTCTACTTGACACTCATTAGACCCATTATAGAGTACAATGCCCCTTTTGGAATGTACCTTATAAGACATCTGCAGCAGCTGGAAAGGCCCCAGAAGTACCTCACAAAGAGGATTACTGGCCTCAAACAAATGCCCTACACTGACCACCTCAAAAAACTCCAGCTTTACTCCGTAGCATATCCCCTACTCCGAGGTGATCTCTGCCTAACATATACAGCTATGTCAAACCCAGAGCTGTTGGACATGCTACACCTAAAGAAATCCCAATCCCTCAGAGCTACATGCTCTAGGGACCCAAACCTTGTCACCACAATAAACAGGACATGCTGGAGGGATAGATTCCTGTCCCAGAGACTTCCCATACTCTGGAACAGGCTACCCATCTATGTCAAGCAAAGTTCTTCATTAGCACTCTTCAAGAAAAATCTTGATGAGTGTATGGAAAATGGGAAATACACCCCGGGGATCACTTCTGTGTCTCTGCTCGACAGTGGCACAGGAAAATCACTTTATTGGATGGTGTAAGCCAGCGAACCTTGTTGGCTAGGTTTATGTAGGCCCTTGGGCTGATAGCCTAGTACCTACCTATGAACCTATGAACCTAATATGTGACATATGACCTGTGCAATCAAATGCAGTATCAGACAAATGTGTTAGTTGTGCAGATTCTCACTGAGATGCATACAATTTGTGGGTGCATAAGTGTGCACTTCATTACCATGATGGTTTGTTGCACCAACTGTTAAGTGTATTACAGCAGTCACTATTCCTGGAAGGGGTATATTAGCATGGGCCATCTGCATTTGGCAGTATTTGGTAACTCTGCCCTACAAATGTCCCCCAATTCTGCAAGATTTTAAGGTCAACTTATGTGCACAGCTCTTGGAGGTCACACAGTGCCTTCACTATCAATGTAGAGTCAGGGTTATGTCTGCCACAATTCATGACCTAGATACAGCCATTCTTAGTGAGCTTTGGATGTTTGCTTCAGTTAACTGTTGTGTTTCAGGATGACACCCCTCCCCATCCTCAGCCTTTTTGCAGAAGCTTGACAACTATGGGCTACACATGTGTGTCATTTTGCAGATTCCAGGTGATTTTCAACACAGGTACTGCACAGCCAGTACTTGCTAGACATTCCTGCAACTCCCTCAGTGTTGTGGCATGCTACTAGGCAGCCTGCATGACCAGTTTGCAATATGTGTCATCACCTATCTTGGATGGCCATCTGTTTAATTTCTACATTAATGTTGTCCAATACATCCTCGTCACATACATGACTGTCTGCACTGTTTGCCATGGTATATGCAATGATGAAGTAAGGCTACATGCCCCACTCCTGCGTGCTACCTGTTGGGTATGGGATCCATTCCATGTCTTGTAAAATGTGTGCAAGCCACAGCTGCCTCTTTTGCAGGTGAGTGGGCACATTTGATGGACAAATATCTTGGACAGCAGACCATTTCTTGGTGTGACATTGAGGACCTGTACTTGCTGGAAGGTGCATACTCATGAAAAGTGAATGCTGTCAGCACCTTAAAAGCTGCTTCCACAGTATGTTATTTGGAGTGTATGCACACATATGCTTCCGGTGTTTGTTAAAGCATGTATTCCCCATATTTGCTGTCCTAACATAGGATTCCATATTACACATTCATTGCTCATGTTAGGACCACATTACAGGTTGTAAGGGTTGTGGAATGCGGTATTGTGATATGCCGTTGTGTAGATCTGTAACAGTTGCCAATGTAATAGTGGTATATACACTGTTGTAGCACTGTATAAGGGTGATGTTTCAAACATGTTCCTACTATAGGCCATTTGTCCCACCATTTTGTTCATCTCTGGGCACACATCTTGCAATGACAGGTTGTTAGTTATATTGCAGGACTCTTACATACCCTTCAGATATGCCACCATGGTGACGACTGTGATGCAGTGCAGTTAACAGCAACACTAAGCGAACATGTAAAGCATGCATTATGGGTAGGTGTGTTGAATGTGTGCATGGCAAATACCATGGCCATAACATGGCCGGTGTATTGTCAAAACTGAACAAAACCACCATACTCACCAGCTACAGGCTGCTGCCCCAGAGATATACCAGAGGGACCTACATAGTTGTGTGAGAGATGTGATGTCAGTAGCCACACCTGTGGCATTGGTACAGGGTGAGAGCAGCATTACAGTACATCAACAGTCCAAGCCCACAATACTACAGATTATGCACATCTGTTTATTACTACAATGCAGCAACAGACTATATATATTTTATCTCACATATGCATTATTAAATTCTACAAATGCAGATGGATAAGCAACAGTGGTCTACTGATGTGCCCTGGGGCCTTACCTGCACATTCCATGTCCATTGTGTGGGTAGCACCCACCTCCACAATGCTATCCGCAGGGTCTTTTCTTTGCAGGAGGACAGGTGCCCCGAGGCTGGCAAGGAGCTCCTCAGCATGTATCGGGGGGGGCTGGATGGCATGACCCCCCTCCCGTGGCTAGCTGGTCCCTCCTAACTGCAGCAGCACACTGACAGGCATGGCAGAGTAAGTCAGTGCAAGCTGCAGTTATGCAGGCCAACATCATTTACCCTGTGCACTAGCTCATTCCACAGGCCAGTCCTCTCCTGCAGATTATGGGCTGTATGGCCAAATAGGGTATGGTAGTGCTGCACCAGGTGGTATATAATAACCTCATTTCTCCTGGGGGGAATAGACTGACAAGTGCTCTCTTGACATGGTGCCTGAAAGACAGAAAGTGGAAAAATGTCTGAGGACCTCATACTGCAAGGATATAATAGTTGTTAATTCATATCTCTGTCTCCCCCCACCATATTTGCAACAATAATCTGAACACACAACTCAATGGGTATGTTTACAGCAAACCTACTTTTGGGACATATATTGTATTGTACAACAAATTGTGCAATGTGTTTCTAGTCATGTTCCATGTTGAAACGCTATCATTGGTGGCCTGTTGTGAACAATGTCACCTGCATGCCATTGTAAGGGCCACTATGGTTCCATATATGCATGTGTTCTGTTTGCTATGGGACTGCTCCAAATCTGGTGTTTTGTGTTAATGGAAATATCTATGCATGCTGTTAGACATAATCCTGGAATGTGTGGACTGTTACTCTGTACATATGTTCTATAACTGTGGCACAATAGCATGTTTGAGAAGCCAGTTCCCAGCAAAACCACCTCTCCCATCTCATCTGGCCATGTTACCAGACCACAGCACATCTGAGACCCACCCCGGGGCCTCGTCATCTGCTGGTCCTGCACTACCTTCAGGTGGAACCACCTCAGGGGATGGGGTTTGTCCCCCCCCACGGGAGCACATACAGACAGGATCCTGTCACCTGAAGTCACGTCCAGGGTCTGGTGCATAGGGAGCTCCATAGAGACTTGGGGGAATGTGCTACACCACCTTGAAGCCCTCGGTACACAATTACAGGGTCTGCCTGCTCCTCCTGCTCAGCCCCCCAGCCCTGGCACCTTCAGGGCCATGAAGGTGAAGTTGTGACTGCCCGAGGGTGGGGACCTTGGTCCCATTGTTTCCATTTGGGGGCTCATGGGCTTCCAAATTCCAAACACCACTCCCCATCTAAGGTGTTTACCCACCACATGTGTCATATACCAGCCCTGTATGCTATCTTGTCTATCTTCCAACCCAACCTCCCTCCCAAATATACCTACTATCCTTCCCCAACATACCAATCTCAACTTCACAAACAAGGGCAATGTGTTCCCAACATGGATTTCACACCAAACATCACTGTCCATTTTGCACCTGCTTACTACTGTATATATGTATGTGTATATATATATATATATATATATATATATATATATATATATATATATATGTGTGTGTGTGTGTGTGTGTGTGTGTGTGTGTGTGTGTAAAGATATGTGTGATGTTTTCTCACACATATCATGCAGCACTGTCATTCAACAGTAGGGGAAATGTATTTATATATACATATATATATATATATATATATATATATATATATATGTGTGTGTGTGTGTGTGTGTGTGTGTGTGTGTATATATATATATATATATTTTTTTTTTATATATATATATATATATATATATATATATATATATGTGTGTGTGTGTGTGTGTGTGTGTGTGTGTGTGTGTGTGTGTGTGTGTGTGTGTGTGTATCTGTATATCTGTGGACATACATGTATATATTTGTAACAAAAATAGATGAGACAAAGCAAATAGCAGACAAACCAACAATTTATTCGATAGTAAGCGCTTTCACAGTAATCACTACTGCTTCAGCAGACATTTTCAACCATAAGAATTCACTTGTTTTATAAACTAAAAACCTTATCATGTGATTAATTACCATGCGTAATTAATTAGACACAACTTCTTAAAGTTACATAGCTTACTTTCATCTTGATATGCATACAAAAATACAAAATACAAGACATAAAACAATACATTAAAATATATACAAGTCTCTACCACGTACAACTAAGAAATGTGTACATAAGAAACTGTTAAAACATAAAACTACCTTTGAGAATGCAGATTAAGCTATACCCATTTTTTACTTCCTAAGTCTTTTGTGGCCCATGGGTTAGGGTAAGCAGATGGGACAATTGTTCCACAGGAAACATCAGCCAGGGCTCTCTACAGGTAGTATAGGCATAACATCATAACTCCCCCAAAGTAATGTGTTGCAATGTGTAATGGTGTACCAAGACCAAATTGGAAACCTACAGACAGTATCAATTAAAATACATGCGGTGCACAAGCAACATCTCAGCTCACCTCAGGCCCACCATCCCCATCTGTACCTTGCTGGTGCCAGTGTACACCTGTATGTTTGCCATTCATTAGCAGGGACTAGGCTGGTACACATGGTGTTCTGAATTTGGGACACTGTAAAATGACACTCTCTTGCAAAGTTCCAAGTAAACCTTAGGAATGCAGTTGAAGTGTTCAAGTATTCATAAAAACAATACAATTGTTCTTCATTACCTTCCTATAAAAAGTAAAGGTCATCTACAAATCTACAGTATAACTTCACTTTCGTTCTATATGGGCTTTCTAATATGTACTGCCTTTCCCATACTTCCATAACTAGGTTGGCACAGCTATTGGCACATGGCGTGCACATAGCTACGCCATCCTTCTGCCAATACACTTGTTCATCAAACTCAAAAATATTATGCCCTAGAATCACCTCCATCAAGAAGGTGTATAAGTCAATGTACTCCCATCAGAGAGGCAGTACGTTTCCTTGATGCGCTAATTACTATTGACAATGAAAATAAGGCCAATACTTGCATGCATAGAAAGGAGTGTTAAAGAAACACGTTGCTACACAAGAACAGTATGCATCCCCAATATGTGTTTAATAACGTCATTAAGGGACAGTGTATGAGGGCATCAAGGTTAAACACCAGTTCAACAGCTTCTGATGTAGAGTTGCAAGAGATAGATAATAAATTGACTAAAAGGGGATGCAATTCTACAGGTATCTCAAATGTTATGGAAAATGTTAAGTCTTTGAGAACTACTTCAGCTCAACCTTATTTTTCTGAACAGAGTATTCGAAATGAGGGGCATAGAAAAAAATAATGATTCATATGAAAAAAGGTTAAGAGTACATGTTCGATATACTAATAATGTGAAACCCATTCTGGGGACATATAAGAAATATTGTTCGATTTTAATGATGGATCCAGAAGTGAGGGAGATTATAGGTCCTTCTCCAAAATTTCAGTTTAAGAATATGAAGAATATGAATAAGATGTTATGCTATCATGACAAAAGTGAGAAAGAACAGGTTGCTAAGTTTTGTACTGCCCCATGTGGTAAATGCAACCAGTCTATGTACATTAATTCAGAAGGTAGGTTTAAACACCCAGATTTGGGGAAGGAATTTGTCTTCAGGGTCAATGGTAATTGTAATTCTGAACATGTAGTATACATGGCTATATGTCAACTATGTAGTGCATTTTATATAGGTAAAATGGACAGAATGTTCATATTTAGGATACGAAAGCATATATATGACATACATCATAATATATTGACTAATGCATTAGCGAAACATACCTCTCAGATGGGATCTTCCCATGTTTTTAAATTTCTCATTATTGCTAAAAATGTTCCAGAAATGAGAATGGGAGTTGAAAGAAATAGGACAGAAGCTATGGAGACAGAATGGATCATTAAACTGAGGGCTAATATGGGGAAGGGCTTGAATGATGTTGTACCAATTCAGCCTTTACTTAAGATGAGAAGACTTAGGAAGTAAAAAAGGGGTATTGCTTAATCTGCATTCTCAAAGGTAGTTTTATGTTTTAACAGTTTGTTGTGTACACATTTTATTAGTTGTATGTGGTAGAGACTTGTATATATTTTAATGTATTGTTTTATGCCTTGTATTTTGTATTTTTGTATGCATATCTAGAGGAAAGTAAGCTATGTAACTTTAAGAAGTTGTGTCTAATTAATTAAGCATGGTAATTAATTAATCACATGATCGGGTTTTAGTATATAAAACAAGTGAATTCTTATGATTGAAAATGTCTGATGAAGCAGTAGTGATTACTGTGAAAGTGCTTACTATCGAATAAATTGTTGGCCTGCCTGCTATTTGCTTTGCCTTGCATATTTTTGATACAAATACATTTTATGGTCATATTGGATGAGGTATTTACTTGGATTTAGTGGGATTTTTTGTTTTTGTGATACATGTGTATATATATATATATATATATATATATATATATATATATATATATATATATATATATATATATATATCTATATATGTGTATATATATATATATATATATATATATATATATATATATATATATATATATAGGGTGGATTCAAATATCAGGTCCACACTCTCTAACTCTCCTTCCTCCACAGCTGCACTGTTCTGTCTTGCTACAAAACAGACAGGTGTCCAATGTGGACACAGCCTAACATATACATAGATATATATATATATATATATATATATATATATATATATATATATATATATATATATATGTATATATGCAGATTACAGGTAAGCCTATTACAAACCTATGGCATTTGTGCATGATACATTTCACATTAACATGATTGTCCTGCAGGTGGTGGGGTCTGAAACTCATGTGTCTATCATAACGTCATTACTTCCACCACTAGCTATTTGCACACTATTATACATGTCTTGAGGTGCAGAACACACACTATGATGCCTTACATCTTGTCATTCAGTGCTGATCTGCACAGTTGACAGGTATGGCCCAGTGCCCACAGGGGCCAGCAGTTGTTCAGCAGGACATCATTACAACAGCACTTGATGGCACATATAAATATTTCCACATCATCTATCCCATTATTACAGACCAAATACTGCATTCATTTACATGCATATATGTTTCATATATCTGTTGTAGTATTGTCGACTCTTCTAGGTACACTTTTATGTGCCCCCTGTGTTATAAAGGTTTGGTGTGTAGTTTTATTTTTTGTAGTTATTTTATTTTCCTCTTCCTCTCTTTCTCTCTCTCTCTGTCTCTCTCTCCACTACAGGGATTGAGCTGCTTTGAACAGGTTGCAGCATGGATTTTGTAGGTGATGTTCATGATCAGGTGATTGCCTTTGCACCAGTCAGTGTTCACCACTTGCTAATTGCATGCAGCCAGCTTTGTAGTACTTCCAATTACCACTGTCATGGCAACTCACTACTATAAATTACTACATCATGTAGGTGTTGTCCCTTTACCTTTCCTGTATGGAAGACATCGTTCTTATGTGTGGGCAGCAGTGTTACAGACAGCAGGTAGCAATACCTCTTACAACAGGACTTGCAGACACAGACCAACTACATATTTGTATAAGGTTCCAGACCTATTGACAGTGTCAGTACTGTTGTTATATGCATTGTATATCGCTAGTTTTACAGGGTTTGCATGTGTTAGCATGTTATTCAGTCTGTCTGCATAGCTCTCTACTGTGCGCTTATCCACATGATGGCCAGAGGATTGGCTGTTATGTTTTCTTTGTTCACCACACAGGTCTTATCTCTGATATATCAGTGGCACTTTGTCTGTTGAGTGCTATCAGTACATGGCTACATTCATTTGTGTTTCTGCCTTCATATTCCTGAGTAAGGGTATCTTGCAACCAATACTGTAACACCAGCAACGTTCACAGTGTATAACAGTAATATTGCAATTATGGCCTGTTGTTCCAGCCTCTGTCCTCCACCTATATACCAGGCTTTGTCCATACATTATGCAGTAAGAGGTTGTTAAGAAATGGCCTATCATTCTGTAGTGCTGGCATTCCTGCCATCATTCCAGTGATGTTGTGGACTCCCACACATATTGTGGGGTAGGGTCCATATATATGAGGGCTACAGCTGGACAAAACGTGTGTGAACTTGTACAGTCCAGAGGTCAGTGTATGTAACACTGTTATATGCCCTTGTAAGTCATTCTTTGAGGGAGGGGTATGCACCATTTATAATCTAGGCTGTTACAACATGTGAGGGATATCAGTAGTAAGACACATTAAGGTATATGGCTGTACATTTTCATACATTTCACCATGGGAACAGTGGTGGGCTAGTGCTTACTGTCTTACAGACAGTTCTGTTTGTCAGTGTGATAGTGATGTTTTAAGTTAAGCATTGTTATGTAACAGATACATTTTCATTATGGCAATGTAATTCTTTTCCCCCTAGGGATTGAGTACAGAGTGTAATTGGAGGCTGCTAAACTACATCTGTAATTAATTAGTGTTGATTGATTCTTATCTTCCAGGCCAGTGTTTCTTTACTGTTGTACTACTTGAAAGACTTGGCCTGGACAGCAAGTTTTGCTTTCAGATTACTGTATCAAATGTTTTGCTTGAGAGTTGCATTACTCAGTTATGTATTTCAAACACCTAACTGATATATGAAATGGCGTATACAACTGAAATAGTACACAGATAAACATTTCTATGTATGCAAACCTGTGTGTGGTGTCATATCCTTTGACTTCTCTGTGGGTATATGTTTCATGCAATAATTGTCTTTTGTATGAAAGAATCAAACACTGGACATTTTAAAAGTTGGCAACTATAGGAATACTGGCTGTTAAATATGCTGTGCACCCTCTAAATATGTATCTTCTTATACATATCTATATGTAGTAATATATGTATATGTGTATGTATGTGTATATACATATATATCTATATGTATATATATATATATATATACATACATATATATATATATATATATATATATATATATATATATACATACATATATATATATATATATATATATATATATATATATACACACATATATATCTATATATATATATATATATATATATATATATATATATATATATATATACACACATATATATATATATATATATATATATATATATATATATATATATATATATATATATATATATATTGATCTACTTTAGAATTTCGACACTTCAGAAGATCGACACTCAGAACGACGAGACCAGAACAACGGCAGCTTACATAAATGAAACTACACATAACCGACAAGTCAAAATGACAATAGACTATATCATACAGTGAAATAGCTGATAAACACACCTATTACTCTGATGTCCAATGTACACATTGCAATCATTGTGAAAATGTTTTGAAAAGAAGATGCAAATGCGCCATTATGAAGTATAAATAAAGCAACTAAGGATACTACTGCTGTGCTATGCACCATTTCCGTTAGACTAGCTGTACACATGGAAGTTCCAGGAGTAGTTGGTAGTGTGTATAGCACCATTACATCCCAGAAAGGAAAAGAGTTACTGGTAGTAGATAATTACATCTACTACCTAGAAAGATGCAGGGAAAATAGAAGGTACTGGGGTTGTAGGTATAAAATCACAGAAGATTATAAAGGCATGGCAGCAACGTTATTAATGCCTACTGGTGATATTCTACAGAAATCAGTACCTCACAATCATACCGCTGAACCAGGAGAAGTGGAGAGATACAAGCTGTGCCATTAGGTGAAAACACAAGCACAGTTTAGTCAGTATACCCCGTGTCTAATTCTTGAGGATGCTGTAGCTTCCATGTCCCTATACACAGTTTGTAATATTCCCCGTAGAAAAGCTCTGCTGCAACAGGGTGGGCGTGTTCGCTGTAAACAGATTCTGTATCATGGAGGCGAGGAACTGACCATAGACAACATTGATTTCTCCAAATTCCCATTAAAGGATGGCTCATTTGTCAATAAGGAAATGTCTGATAGCAGTACAGATACTAAAGTGATAGTATTTAGTACAGTTAACAATCTACCGGACTTGAGCTGTACCACTATCTGGATGATGGATGGTACATTCTTTGGTAAAGGTATAAACATTAGACAGCTGTACTCAATTCACGGTTTTGTGAAATATGGCAGCCACAGTAAGTCCATTCCTTTACTGTATGCATTCCTATCCAAGAAATCTTTAAAATGCTACAATTATTTGTGGCACTGTGTGTTTCATCTTTTGTCAGAACAAAACCTAGAAGTGGCTGTGTGATTTGTTTTATGTGATTTTGAAATAGCTGCTGTTAAGAGAATACAAGCAAATATCCCCAATGCTAAATCTAAGGGCTGCCTCTTCTAATTCTCCCAGATTGTTTGGCGGAAAATTCAAGGGTTAGGATTGACCCATCACTATGATACATCACAGGCATTCCACCTGGCAGTTAAGAGCCCATTAGCTCTCTCATTTTTGAAAGATGATGAGGTGGAGTCAACATTTGATGCATTGAAAGAGGGCTTTCTACAGGAAGGGCTAGATGTCTTGAAATACTTTTAAGATTGGTACGTTAATGGCAGGGCAAAGAAATTTAATACAAGAACTTCCTCTAAACTATGTTTCCCACCATTGTTTCCTATTACATTCTGGAACATTAGTGAGCTAAACAAATTGTCCTTACCATGCACGCAGAACACAGATGAGGTGTGGCATAGGAGACTAAAGTGTCTCGTTGGGGAAAACAGAGTAGATGAGCTATGGGTCAGGTATTCCACTGGTTATGTCCCTTCCCCTAAAAAGAGGAAACTCATAGCGAGGCATAACAAGTTTCAGACTATGTTAACTAACAGAAATGACTATATGGCTGTTGAATTTTTGAAAGCCGTGGCTAGACTTCTTAAAGTGTAGAGTCATTTGTTATTTTAAGCGATTACATAACATGTTCACATGAGAATCCCTACAATCCTTGTTTAGCACTATAAGTAAAGGTGTTTCACATATATGTCTCATTTGAACACTTTACATTGACTTTTCCCTTGTCTACTGTCATTGTTCTGAAACGTCGGTTATGTGAGGTTTTGTTTATGTAAGCTATTGTTCTGGTCTCATAGTTCTGAATATCGATCTTCTGAAGTGTTGAAATTTTAAAGTAGATGTGTGTGTGTGTATATATATATATATATATATATATATATATATATATATATATATATATATATATATATATATATATATATATATATATACAAATGTGTGTGTGTGTATGTCTCATTAGAATGTTTACTGCTTCCACATTGTACATTCCCTATGGTAGACAGACTTTTCTGCATGATATGTTATAATTTCATCCTGATATCGTACAGCTGAGATGGATTACCGGTAATGTGTCGTGGCTATGATGTATAGGGTCCTGAGTATGAGACTTGCAAGTGTTCATTTTTGTGTTCCAAGGCAGATCTGTTCAGCTGTGGAAGAGGGGATGATATCAATAATTACAAGAGGTACTTAATTTGTGCCCCCTCACCCCCATTAATGGTGCCTTTAGTCATATATTTATTTGTTGTTTTCTTTTTTATATATTAATATATATATATATATATATATATATATATATATATATATATATATATATCTTTTTACATATATATATTGATACATACATATATATATATATATATATATATATATATATATATATATATATATATATGTAGACATATGTGTATACATATATATATATATATATATATATATATATATATATATATATATATATATATATATATATATATATATATATAGATATATATATATATATATGGGATCGGTACTGATCCCCGAAGGAACTTTTCACTGAAGATGAAATAGCCGGGCATACTTCTGCAAAAGTGCTTTTTACCAAAAAAGCACTTTCGCAGAAGTATGCTTGCAGCTAGAAGGAGTCGTTGGGGAATGACTGTTGCGGAGATCATACTACAGTGCTGATAAGGGAATATTCCCTTTTCCTCACTGTAGTGTGATCTCGGAGTGGGAATATTAAAGTAGGGGGGTGTGGGGGTGCAGGGCGGCTTACCCTCCTGCATAAAAGTAGATTTTTTTTTGTTTGTTTTATTTTTAATGCTCTTCAATGAAAGCTCTTTTTTGGTGAAAGTGCTTTTGTTAAAGTGTGTCCGGTGATTGTGGATTTGGACTATTGAACTTTCGTTCAATAGTCCTAGATCCATATATATATATATATGTATATATATATATATATATATATATATATATATATATATATATGTATATATAAATATATGGATTCCTTATTAGAAGAACGAAAGTTCACAACTTCGAAATTGTAATAGGAAGCCTCACTTATGCGAAAGTTCACTTTAACGAAAGTGAACTTCCACGAAAGTGCAGTTCACCGAAAGTACTGCAGCACAGTGGAGGACATCAAAAACAAGCTATGTCCTCCACTATGGTGCGATAGTCACGGACCTTAGGGTTAGGGCACGGTTAGGGTAAGGGGATAGTTAGTAAAGCTATCCCCTTACCCTAACCCATGACCTAACCATAAGGTTCGTGACTATCGCACCATAGTGGAAGACATTGCTATGTCCTTCACTGCACTGCAGTCATCACGGACCTTAGGGTTAGGGCATGGGTCATGGTTAGGGTATAGCCCTACGGGCTATCCCCTTACCATGACCTGTGCCCTAACTGTAAGGTTCATGAGTACTGCATGGAAGTTCAGTACAATGCCCATTCGTTGTACTGAACTTCGCGTAAGTGCACTTTCGATTAAGTGCACTTTCGCTGCAGTGTGCATTCCATGCACTATTTCGAAGTAGTAAACCTTCGATCTAGTGTATGGAATCCATATATACTATAAATATATATATATATATATATATATATATATATATATATATATATATATATATATATAGATGTATATATATATATATATATATATATATATATATATATATATATATAGATGCATACATATATTTATATATTATATATATATATATTTATATATTATATATTTATATATATATATATATATATATATATATTTATATATATATATATATATATATATATATCTACATACATACATACATACATACAGACAGACATCTACATATATAAATACATTTCCCCTACTGTTGAATGACTGTGCTGGATGATATTCTTGAGAAAACATCACACTTATTTGTATCTGACATGTCTTAGTTATAAATCACTTTGACTATAGTGTGCAGGGTCCTGGTTTTGAGTCTTGCAAGGGCTGATTATTTTGTTGCTGGGCAGAACAGGGGTTGCTGGAGACAGAGTGATTAAGGCACTTTAAAGCAGTTGTAAGTGGGTTTGTGTGGGTTTGCACGGAACTAAGCGATGCCTACTTGAGCTTAGCTTTGCTTACAGCCACTTACAGCCACTTAAACTCACGCTAATTTCAAATAAAGAAAACAAAAAAAAGGGAGATAGGAAAGTGGTGAAATTGGGGCAAGAAGGGGGACAAACAAGAGGAGAAACAGGTAGGGATGTGCAGGATGGGTGTAGGAAATTACCACAGCTCTGCATTTATTTGGCAGCAGCAGCTGTTTTCAATGTAGCCAATTTAGAATTTGGAGCCTCACACCCTACAGGGAGGTGTGTGGGCATCATACAATATAGATGATAGATAGGGTTAGATTGTGTGCTGGGTACATGTCTCTGGGCAAAATGAAGAGCTATGTATGGGACATGCTTTTTTTGTCTTACAGATGCCTTTTTTCCAAGGTGAGAGTGGGATGTTAAGGAAGGATTATTGGTATGTGTGGTTAGAGATGTTTGGTAGGAGAGGTTGAATTTGCAGACAGACAAAGACAAGACAGCAGATGGGGTGGTATATGACACATGGGGGTAAACACCTTGAAGGGTGGAGTGGTTGGGAATCTGAGGCTCATTTGCCCCCCAGATGGTAATAGTGGCACTGATGTCCCCAACCGATGGTAGTCACCACACCTCCTTCACTGCCCCAATGGTGGCTGTGCTGGGGTCTGGGCTAGAGGGGCCACCTGCCCCTCTAGCTGCAACAGCCTGCCCTCCACCTGGTGCAGGTGGTCATCCAGCTCCGTCTGGAGGACACTGCACACCATGCCACAGTCCTCATCCTGGGTGACAATGTCGTCACCACACCAACTTGCAGGGGGGCAAGCCCCATCCTCTTCAGAGGTTACACCCAAGGGTAGTGCAAAACCAGCAGATGAGGGAGGTCTGGGTTGGGTCCAGGACGTGCTGCAACCCGATGCCTTGGCCAGGTGGGGTGGGAGAGGCAGATACGCTGGGATCTGCCTTCCCATATGTGCTATGGTGTGGGAATTAACAATGAATATTGGTTAGTCATGCACAACACATTACAACATCAATCAAAATAGCATGCTTGGATATACCAATTTACCCAAAACAGTGCAATTATAACAGTGCCATACCAAACAGAACCCAGGCATATATGGAATGGCATTCAGGGTTGCAACAGCATGCCAGTTGGTGGTATATCAGGCAGGCAATAAGATGATTATTCAACAGGGACTATTAGTATGCACACAGTTTAAACAATGATAAACCAAATGGAACAATGGTCCCAACAGTAGAGGTTTGTTTAAGAACACATCAATGTTGGTTTCAGTGTAATGGTTGGATCAGTTGAGTGATGGGGGAAGGGAACAGAGTCAGTTGACAACTGCTATCAAGTATATTTGTCAGTACACTACTATTCACTACTCTACATTCTGACCACACTTACACTCTACCTGGGCCATGGGGCTGCTACAGCACACCAACAGCTGCATATATCAATAGAGCAATTGTACCCTTATTTTAGTTATACACATCAGACCTGTTTCTATACCTATTTCTTCACTTGTGGGCCTGTGCAGATGAACTGTGTGCACCTTACATTGCTGTTTCTACACATATTTCAGATTCACATATTAGTTGCAGGCCCTGGAGTGTATGTCGTGTCTTTCACATACATCTACTGTGACATTCTCTGTATGCAGGTTTCTTGTCAACTGAGGAAACTATCCATGACAACATGATACTTGAGGGGCTTGTCTGGGCCAGACTGCAGAGTGTGGTTATCTAGCTTGCATCTAATTGTAGGACTGGGGCTGATCGACACAGCAGTTTTACACCTTTCATAGTTATACACATCATACTAGTATTTCTATTCAGATGTCTTTACCTGTTTGCCCTGTATGGAAAATGTATGTGTTGCAGTACATTATATTTTTTATTCAGATTGCAGTTTAAAACTGTAGAACCAGACTGAGATATTAGTGGTGGTCCCTGGATTCGAACCATGCTGTGTGTGCAGAATCGATCTACAGGCCTAGTCCTCATCAGACTGAGTTAATTGGGAGGTGTGTGTTGTCTAGGTGTTTGTGTTTTTTTTTTTTTTTTTTAGTGTCCGTGGACACTGAAATGTTTGCTATTTACATTTCAGTGTCTGCGGACAGTCGTTTACTATATAATATTAGAGCCAGGCTCTAATATTATATAGTTTGACACTCATCTGTGTCAGAAAGTGTTATACAGCACTTTCAGAGTGAAGAGGGTGTGTTTCAGGTGCAGAAACTGCTGACACACACCCCCTGCACTCGTTCCTGCTTTGTGTCCATTTAGTTTATAGATAGCAGCGTGCCTTCATGCATATGCAAGGCAAGCTGCTATCCTAAACGGACACGAACCACTCCGTGTAAGAATAGCCTTATTCTTGCATGGAGGTTCCTGAATCCAGGGGAGAGTTTTTAAATACAGCACATGATCCCTGAATTATTCCAACATTGGTGGCATGGTGCCATCAATGTACCTGCATGCTGTTCTTATTACCACTGTGGTCCCATATATGCATGTGTTCTGTTTGCTATGCAGCTGTTCCGTATCCGATGTCTGGGTTAATGGGAATATCTATGAATGCTGTTATACCTAACCCTGGAATGTGTTGACTATTACTAACCCACATATGATGATGAAACACTATAGCACGCATGGGAAGGCCAGTCCCAGTGGACCCACCTGTCCCACCTCCGCTGGCCGTGGCACCGGGCACCAGCATGTCTGGGGCCCAACCCGGGACCTCCCTGTCCGTTGGTCCTGAACCACCTTCGGGTGGAACTGCCTCAGGGGATGGGGCTTACCACCCCAGGAGTGGGCACGGACAGGAACCTGTCACCCATTGCCAGGTTGGGGTCGTGGTGTGTAGAGCAATCAACAAGCAGTTTGGTGATCTTCTACTCCAGCTCAATGGGCCACGTGTCACAATTAGAGAGTCAGCCTGGCACTACGACTCAGCCCCTAGCACAACCACCTTCGGGGCTGTGAAGGTGCAGTGGGACTGCCCATGGGTTGGGACCTCAGTCCCACTGTTACCACTAGGGGGCATGTGAGCTTCCGATATCCCAACACCTTCCCCATCAAGGTGTTTACCCCCCACATGTGTCATATACTGCCCCTGTATGTGTCTTGTTTGTCTTGTTTATTAACCTACCCAACCTACCTCCCCAAATATACCTACTACCCCTCCCCAACATCCCACTCTCACCTGAAAAAAAAAAAGGGCAATCTATTCCCACAAAAAATCTCAACCCCATACATAGCAATCCATTTCACACACGTATCCACTGGACACATGTAATCCAGTCTAATTGGCATCACAACTTATTATTGTTGTCCTCACCCTTCTCCCAGGGGTTTGAGTGTCCAAACCTACCTCCAAAAAATGGGCAGCTATAGACCTTCCCTACACACTTCCAGCACATCCCTAGCTATTTTCCCTACTGTCTTTCCTTCTTTGTGCCCCTTTTTCACCACTTTCGTAGCAACCATTTTTTTCTTTTCTTTTAAAGAAATTAGTGCAGGTGTAAGTGGGAGTAAACACTTTTAAGCAGCAGTAAGCAGGTTTAAGTCTGTTTGTATGGGGGTAAGCAATGCCTACACAGGTTAAGTGATACAGAAGCTGAATATAAGAAACTGTAACCGGAAGTTAGCAGTGCTTACCTCCGAGCAAACCTGCACAAACCCACTTACAACTGCTTTAAAGTGCCTTAATCACTCTGTATCCAATGGCCTGTGTTCTGCCCAGCAACAAAATAAACAGCCTCTGCAAGGCTCTAACCCAGGATCATGGGCACCATAGACAAAGTGATTTTCCACTAAGCCATGCCAGATATATATAACCCTGATGTTTTTACAAATATATCATCCAGCCCAGACAAACAGTACAGAGAATGTATTCCACCATTTAGATGCATGTGTGTGTGTAAATATGTTAATATCTAAACAGATACAACATATCTATATATGTATTTATATATTTTTATATATATATATATATTTATATATATATATATATATATATATATATATATATATATATATACATACATATATAGAAATATATCTGAACATATATACATGCAAATGGCCGCATCAAAACATATATATGTCTGCACCTATATGTCAGCATAGACACAGCAAGCTACATATATGTAAGCAGATCTATATCTATCTACGTATATACAGACATATCATGCAGTACAGTGTGGCTCCCATAGGAAATTTAAATAGTAGAAGTTATCAACATCCCCATGATAGATATACACAAACACATATATGCAGATACAGATATATATATATATATATATATATATATATATATATATATATATATATATATATATATATATATATATATATATATATATATATATATATATATATATATATATATATATATATATATATATATATATATATATATATATATATATATATATATATATATATATGATAGATATACATGTGACTACACATACACACGCAGAGATATGTACAGTAAGATACTTATGCAGTAGGTGCACACGATATGGAACAGCCACTATGCCTATAGTTAACACCATAACAACTGGACACTGGATGAGCCACCCATACAAATGAAAGTCGTTGCCTGCAACATATATCCACAGAGAGATCATAGGATGAAACACCACACACAGGCCTGCAGAAATGGAAAACCATTATTTGTGCACTATTACAGATTTATATGCCATGTCAGACAGCTGTTCAGACACTGACATCCATATAAACAGAGTAATGCAACTGTGAAACAGTTATACTAATACAGTAGTCTGGAAAGGTTCACAACTATTGTTGTCCAGGCCAAGCCCTTCAAATAGTACAATATTAAAGACAGACTGGGCCACAGGATGCCAAGCAATCAACAGTAAGTAATGCAGGTGTATAGTTCAGCAGCCTATATCTACCACTCTGTACACAATCACTAGGTGGTAAAGACTTCAGTTGACTAAATGTGATGTAACTATCACATAACAAGGCATAACTGACACCATCACAAGCACACTGACAAACATAATAGTCTGTATGGCAGGATGCAGTAGGCCTGCATTAACCAAATTTATGTAAGTAATGTCAATATAGGTGAATTGTATGGTACTGTGCATCCAGATACCTTAAGGCAGCTCTCACCTGATACCCCCACATATTGTAACAACCTAGGTTATTTATGGTGCATCCCCTCAGACTCAATAATACAAGCCCATATACCACTGTTACATACACTGGCCTCTGGAGTGCATATGGGCACACACGTATGGTGTAAGTGAAGCCCACACATATATGGCCCCAGTCCCACCGTATGTGTGGGGGATACAACAGCAGTGGACTGCTGGCAGGAATGGCAGCGTGATATACGTATATGTGCATATGTATCACTATCTGTATATGTGTAGACATATATTGCTCTGTATATACAGCTCAGTAAGCTCCTGCCTGGTGCCTTGCAGAGTTTTACAGCAGCAGAGAGGCAAAAGAGAGACATTGGAGTAATTAAGTATCATTTTTCTGAATTTTCTTGCTGCCTTTAGCTAATTCCGCCTAAAACGCAGATTTTCTAGAGTTTTTGTGATTTAAAAAGTTTGTTTCAGCTACATATTGTACTTATTTTACTGCCTGCACTTAACAAAGACATGTTTGTGTTTAAATTACCTGTTTAACTGTTGTAGGCTACACACTCAAGTGTGATAGCCATTTCTGTGCATTTAAAGTGTTGTTTTGATTATATCTGCTTTATTTTCTGAAAAAAAACAAAAAAAAAAACCCCAAAAAATATATTTGTTTTCCCTCCTTTCTAAGCTAGTATAGTCTAATTTTTAGGTTAGTGCTGAATTTAGGGCTGTGTTACAAGTTTCTGTGTTTGCCCATACCTTACTTGGATAGAAGGAAGTTTCTCTGTTCACTGTGAGAGAGGGGGCATTGAGCAGCCTATCTGTCCCTGGAGGAGTGGTTTCAGCCAAGAAATTAGTAGTTTATTGGCCATTTAGGGCTAATTTCTATCTCTTTCATTTCCATGCTATAAAACCCACATTTGCGCTGTTTTGAGTTTCGGGCAACACTGGTTAACTAGGGTATAACTATTCCCAGCTCCACAAATTCTGCTCTTCAATTTTTCCCTTGGAACTAGACAAACTTTCAACTTAAGCACTCAAATCATTCACTTCTCATCCCAGCACTTGCTCAAAACTCATAGCAAGCACTAATAAACCTTAGCACTAGACCCCCTCTATACTGTAGAGAAGGACAAGACTCTCTGTTCGACCTTACCAGTCAATCAGTAAAACAGTTCACTGTACCTATCCAGGCATGTCAAAAGGGCAGTTTCAGGTGTACTCTCCGGTCCAACTGGTGAATCTTGGCATTTTGAGGCAATGTTACAATTGCCTCATGTGCACAGACAACTCTACTCTCCTTCCACCAAACACTAATACATGCAGGAGATGCAATTATACAGCCAAACTGAAGGCTAATCCCTCTCAACCCAAGACCAGACCAGGCAGTCAAGAGGAGAAGGGAATTGCTTGCATCACAGAAGGGAATTGCTTGCATCACACTACCAGTCTCATATAGACTTATGAAACCAGCACCAGCAAAAAACGCACATAAATACATGGAAACATAATCTGAGGCTCTAAATAAAAATCTGAAAAACCAACAGAGACCTCCAAAGCAGACATCCAAGCAACCTCCACCCCCCCCAACACAAACCATGAAATACATACTTCACAAAACCAGTGTGCCACACAATCACAGCCCTTAAGGCAAAATAACATACCCAACACACTAGTAATAGGTGATTCTATAGTCAGGCACACTGACTTCCAACTCACTAGGCTGAACAAGGAGAAGGTTACTGTTAGCTGCCTGTCAGGTGCCAAGATCCACCACATAACACAAGCACTCAGTTCACTCCAGAACAAGTACAAATATGACTCTGTCATTGCCCATGTTGGTGTGAATGACGTGAGCCGTACCTCCCTGGACTACATGAAAAGAGACATGGAGGAGCTCTCTGATCACGTAACCCAGGCCGGTATGACCCTGACCCTGAGTAGCATCCTGTATCACCAAGAATACCACCGTATAGAGAAAAAATTATCAATTTCAACAATTGGCTAAGCTTCTGGTGTCATTCAAAGGGGATCCAGTGTCTGTCAGCTTGAGATCACATGCTTAACAAGCCCAGCTGCTTCACTAGAGATGGCTTTTACCTGTCACCCTTAGGCTTTCGAATACTAGCCAAGGCTCTTGCCACCCCCATAGTGCCATTTTTAGGCAAGGCTCAAAAGGGAAACCCACAGCAGTAAATAGCACAAGTAACAAAAAACTGAGGGTAATGCTACTCAATGCCAGAAGTCTAAAGCTCAAAATGCACGCACTCGAGGCACTCCTCAGTATGGAGAAAATCAATATATGTGCAGTATCAAAAACCTGGTTTAAGGCTCCAGAGAGCATCCCAGCACTACCAGGCTACAACTCATACCATACATTTTGGCCACAAAACCCAGAACAAAATACAAAAGGTGGAGGAGTATCCATATTCTTCAAGGATACCTACACCTCCAGGTTAGTGGCAAAGCACAATGCTTCAGAGGTCATCCATGTGCAACTAACAAATGGCAAAACTCCTATTCAAATTATAGGTTGCTACAGATCACCCACCATGTCCCAGCACCCCCACTCCACATTCCTGGAAACACTGGGAAGCATAAAGGTCCTACCAAACACCCTGCTATTGGGTGATTTCAATTACCCAAACATTAACTGGGAGAACTATTCAAGTACAAACTCTCTTGCCCAAAATTTCCTAGAATTTATAAACTTAAATGCAAATGCCCTTGATCAACTGGTCAACACCCCCACCAGAGGTGACAACATATTGGACCTGGTCATCACCAACATGGGCGACCGGTGTTCCACACCGGAGGTCAACACCTCGCTGGTTAGGTCTGACCATAAACTAATCACTCTGGATATCCACATTCCGTGACCACTCCCAGTAAAAGAAACCACCGGGAAAAACTTTTCAAAAGCAAACTTCACATTACTTAAGACCGAGGTGGGAAGTTTCAAAGCTTCCATGCTAAAGGATAATGTTTTCCCAGCTGCAAAATCCTTTGCTAATGCACTCTATGGGCACCTACAAGAATGCATGGATTGTGCTATCCCAAACAAAACCAAGACTCACTCCTCTAAGAAAAGGAAACCAGTCTGGTGGACCCCTGCCATAAACAAGCTATACAATAGAAGGAGGAAACTAGTACAGAAAAGAGTAAAATCCCAAGAAGGAAAGACATCCCTGATCAGTATCAGCAAGAAACTACATTCCCTTATAAAATCATCCAAGGCTAGCTTCGAAAGAAAAATTGCCATGGACTCCAAAGATAACCACAAGGCATTCTTTAGCTATGTCAAGAATCTAAGTGGCAATTCTCAGATCTGCTTGGAGTTAGTACAGAATGGCACAAAATACACTGAACCGACCGATATAGCCAACATCCTGGCAGACAGGTTCAGTGCAAACTTCACCCCCCTCTCACCCCCAAAAGGGCCCATAACTGAATGTAGTGCCCCTGAAATCACAGACACTCAGGTTAAAACAGCCCTCTCCAAAGCCAAAAACACAGCATCAATGGGACAGGACGGTGTCCCAGGCTGCGTCCTACATGAGCTAAAAGATGAAGTAACCCCTCACCTAAACACACTGTTTAAACTCATTCTCTCCACAGGCTACGTGCCCACAGAGTGGCGCACAGCAACGGTTATTCTGTTCCACAAAGGAGGAGCCACAACGGACCCCGGGAACTATCACCATATAAGCCTGACTAGCTTGGTCTGCAAAGCTATGGAGTGCATCATCATGGATCTCATTAACAGAAACACTGGGAACTTCCAAACACTGGACCCTACCCAATTCCACTTTGTTAAGGGCAGATCATGCCTCCTAAACCTGGTGGACTTCTTTGAGACAGTTACCAAGGCTATAGATGAGGGAAAGGTGGTCCACACAGCCTACCTACACCTTGCAAAGGCCTTCAACACCATTCCCCACTCAGGTATTATAGGCAAGCTCACCAGCATGAACATAAAGCCCTACGTCACGAGATGGGTTGCCAACTGGCTCATGGAAAGAACCCACATGGTAAGAGTTGCGGGAGCTAGGTCTGACTCTAAACTGGTTACAAATGGCATTCCCCAAGGCTTAGTCCTAAGACCCCTCCTGTTCTATACTTCTCAGAGGTACAGGCAAACACAGGAGGACTATGGCTGACCAAGTTCACAGATGACTGCAAACTAGGGGCTATAATTGACTCTCCGGCTGACACAGACATCCTCCAAAAGGGTCTCATTGAGACAGATACCTGGTGTCAAAACCATAGCCTCAAGCTTAATGCCAAAAAAGTGCATAGTCATCACCTTTGGAAAAAACAAAGTACCCACAAACTACCACATAGGTGGTAGCCCCCTAAATACGGAAGACGTAATAAGGGATATGGGGACCCAAGTAGATAGTAACCTCTCCTTTGATAATCACATTGCCAAAGTGGTTTTAAAATCCTTCTATGTGGCCCACCTAATCACAAAAGGGTTTGCATCCAGATTAAAAGAGGTCATTGGGCCCATCTACACATCACTCATCAGACCCCTCATAGAGTACAATGCCCCATTTGGGATGTACCTTACAAGACACCTGCAACAACTGGAAAGACCACAAAAGTACTTCACCAAGAGGATCAATGGCCTCAAGCAGATGCCCTATGCAGCTTGACTGAAGAAACTCCAGCTGTACTTGGGTGCATACTGCCTACTCAGAGGTGATCTTTGCCTGACATACAAGGCCATGTCCAGCCCAGAATTGATGGACATGCTCTACCTAAAGAAAACCATATCCCCTTGAGCCACACGCTCCAGGGATCTAAACCTCACCACAACAATAAATAGGACCTGCTGGAGGGATAGATTCCTGTCTCAGAGACTTCCCATGCTCTGGAATAAGATTCCAGTCTACATTAGGCAAAGCTCCTCACTAACCCTCTTCAAGAGAAACCTTGACGAGTGGATGGGAAACAGAAAGTTTATGCCAGGGATCACTTAAATGGCTCTGCTGGACAGAGGCACAGGGAACTAATCTAAGGGGATGGCGAAAGCCAACACATTCCGGCTAGGCTTATAAATGTCTTTGGGCAGATAGCCTAGTACCTACCTATGAACCTATGAACCTATATGTATACATCTGGGTGTATATGTATATCTATGTACATATACATACCCATCTATATATGTCAATATGTATATGTGTATATATATATATATATATATATATATATATATATATATATATATATATATATAGATATATATCTGGATAATTATATATACATATATTTCCACCATATGCCGTGAACATGGAGTGTAGGCCTACATCAACCCCTATAGTCCCAATTACATAGTGCAAGGGGATGTCAGTTATGTCTAGCAGGTATATCAGTAGACTATTGCTACTGTAATAGTGATTGTCTTTATAGACATGGTGTGTGTGGGAGGTCACATATGCTTTTCACATGTGCGCCATTGGCTACTGACAGACATCCTAAGGATATCATAGTACAGTACCGCTGCTAGCAGGTAATGCTATTCTGGACTATGGCAGAGATATTGACCAATATATGTGGACATTCTGACACACTCTGGACACTCCAAAGGTATACACAGAACCCCTTAGTGCAAAACATGTGGATCAAGCCTGATAATGTGGATGTTAACAGCCATGTAGATGGGTATAACTTATAACAACCAGTATACTTATGACACCATAGGTTATGCATTCACACACCCCTGTCTGTCCTGACGCACACTACCCACTGGTACAGAGGTGCCATGGCCACATACTACCCACTAGATATTGACATACATCTGTACAGCATCCCACTGCTCAGTCTGGCATACATGACTGTTAAGGGAGGCCTGGCAGCAGTATATCTGACAAGTATCTGGACATGCTCCACTTAAAGAAATCCCAATCCCTACGAGCTACATGCTCTAGAGACCTAAACCTTGTCACCACAATAAACAGAATATGCTGGAGGGATAGATTCCTGTCCCAGAGACTTCCCATACTCTAGAACAAACTACCTATCTATATCAAACAAAGCTCCTCATTAGCACTCTTCAAGAAAAATCATGATGATTGGATGGGAGATAGGAAATTCACCCTGGGGATCACTTCTGTGGCTCTGCTCGACAGTGGCACAGAAAAATAATTTTCTTGGGTGGCGAAAGCCAGGGTACCTTTTGGCTAGGTTTATATAGGCCCTAGGGCCAGTAGCCTAGTACCCACCTATGAACCTTTGAACCTATAACATCTCACTGGGTAAGTAGACTAAACTGCTAGGCATCTAACAAAGCACTGCACAGCCTACAGGCATACTGGTTGAACACTGGCCTATCTTTCCTATGAGGGAATGCACATGTACCTGCATATATAGCAGGCTCTACAGGCATGTCACAGCACAGGGTAAGATACACCTGTGTGACAGTGCATAGGTACATCCAATGTGAACACAGCCATAGCCACATATGGTATGCTAGCATATTATTACCGTATATGGACTATCTGTTCAACACCATCCTCATATGTGCCACTCACACACAAATCCTACATATACTGGGCTGCTACACAGTGTAGTCCAATGCCTGTCTGTGGTATGAGACATGTGTGTGTATGGCCCTACAAACATGTAAGCCAATAAGGTAACATACAGTGGAGCAGCATGTAACATCAGATAGGATGGGACCAAGAACAATGACATCTACCACAGTCTGTACACAGGCCAAAGTACATATTAACATTACACACACTGTTGACATTCACCATAACTTCACAGAACTTAGTACTGTATACACAACCACAGAATGTCCAGGTTATTTCATCAAATATAACCCCTACTATACATAACATGTGTAGCAGTCTGATATCTCACTGGCTTGTTATCAGATATGATGTCACTAATTATGGTGTACAGCACATATGCACCTTTTAATGCTTGACATATGTGCAAAGGTTGACAGAGGTGTGGCTGGAAGCACATACACAGGGCCAATATTGACATGTTGCTGTGATAACCTCATACATTTACTGTTGTAACAGGGTTTGTTACAACATATGTCCTATTTGGATATGAAGTCAGTAACTGTCACAGTCCCACCATCTACAGACTGCAATCCTCACACTACCTTTTGCAGTTCACATATAGGTTCTCTGTGGGTAACACATGAAACCAAAGGCACCACACACTGCTCAGTCTGCAGATGACCCTACAGATAGAGATTCCTCATACACAGAGCACTGACATGGCAGGTATTGCAACATTTAGGACAGCCATATCCACACACACACCCTGTTAAACCAACATTACTCCAAATGCAGTATAGCAGCACTTACAGTCTGTAGTCAGGTCAGGCACATCCCCCTCCTGTGTGTTGCCCAGTTTCCACACTGTATGTTGTTAGAAGTAAATCCCCAATCCATCTGAGATGCTGTTTGCTAAACAACAGATCAAGTTCCTGCTCACAGGGAGTGGAAATGCCCAACACCAACATGATGTTCCTAGATAGTGGAGTGTGCTTCCATACAATTGGCTATGGGGATGTTACCACAGCTGTTCCACATGCAATCAGCTAGAGGAAGGCTGCAATTCGTGCAGAGGCCATCAGTTGGTCATGACCATCAATTAAAATACACATGTTGCTGCCTAAGCAAAACAGGTGTAAGTCTCCACATCCACCAGAGAGGGAGTGAGAGAGGCAGACAGAGTCAAAGACAAGTCATGGAGGGGTGGGAGAGTAAAGCCTAAGCATGTTTGCGTCACACACCTACCAGCACAGGGTATCAAACCCCTGATGACTATGTAGTGCTATCACATTTCCATGCAGTTATTGGATGCGCCACATAGGTTACATGGTGAGAAGCCCTCAGAACGTATATGTGATGAGTGACATCTGCAACAGAGATATGGTATCTATACCAAAGGTGTAGTACACGTGCCTGTCTGCATGTACAGGTGCCAGCGACAACACAGCCACACTCTCACAGGGAAGCACACACACTGACACACTTGGCAGGGCCAGGAATACAACTCATCACTAGTGAGATTACCACAACACATTACTGTGCAGGTATCACATGCACCACAGGGGTCATATGGAGGTTATATGGGCAAACAGTATGGGGAGGTGTCTGACATCAGACAGCATGCATCAGTATGCCAATGGGGGTTGTAGTGAGTGTGAATGTGATCATACACATCATATAATACACACACACACACACACACACACACACACACACACACACACACACACACACACACACACACACACACACACACACACATGTTGCCAGTACTGACATGCATGGGTGCATTGATTCATGGGTGTGTAGTGATCACCTGTGCCTGATGGCTATACAATGCTAGGTGATGGGTATACCTTGGCATCAGGCCACATGACAATGGTCTGCATTGTGGCTCAGGGGTGTAGTTTCTGGATTTGCCCACACAAGTGTGTATTGTATTCACCATCCAGTCACCTGGGTGACTATTACATGTGGCCAATGCTGTGCATTGCTCACCATGTATGTGTTCCTTAGTCCATGACATGGACAATGTCTGTGATGTTCACACCTCCCACATGCATGTACAGTGACATGTGGAACTGTACCTGGGGTACCTGGCGCATGTTGTGTACACAGATTATCATCAGATGTGCCAATTCTGGCCTCATGTGGTGGGAACTGGTAATGAACAGCAGGTTTACCCTGCACTTACATTGATAGCATGTTAACAGCATTCCCTGGGGTCAGTGGCATCTGTCCGTACAGGGTATGTTTTCAGACATGTTATGTCCTTCGTGGGTCACATTTGATGGCACGACAGGTGTTGCAGGTGTCCAGTGGGGAACATGGGTAAGGTGCACTGCCTGCATGTACATGCCTATTGGACAGATGGACAGGATGCCATGCCCTCTGTAGCCCACTGCAATCACTCCATAGTTACTATCTGTGGGCAATATGCAGTGTACTACCAACATAGTGTCTAATGACTAGACAAGTGTGTGTGTGTGTGTGTGTGTGTGTGTGTGTGTGTGTGTGTGTGTGTGTGTGTGTGTGTCTAAACAGACAGGCACACACACACATGCACACACACTTGCCAAGTCTAGGATTAGAACTCCTACCTAATTATTTTATCACACTGCAGCAGTACGCAGTTATGAGATGTGCCACAGAGATTACTGGGCTACAACTCTCCCAAAAGTGTATTTTACAGTGGATGACCTCAGCAGGCTTGTCATAATAGGGCTATGGGGAGGGCAGTGTGTGTGCATGGACCATAACGCAATCATCTAGAGGTTGACATGCCACATGTGGGCACAACAGGGTCATATTACACAAGTACGTTTATACAGCTGCTAGATGACTACTTCCTTGTACAGTCATGTGACAAGGCTAGCACATGCACCACATAGTCAGTACTGCTGACAGATACCGGTGGCTAGTATCTGCATTGAGTGACATCTGAACCTCATGTGGTTTTGTCCCTTTGGCTGTGTGCTGGGTGGGACAGGCCTGGATGGCTTCTTGTCACAGTCACCCTATTCCACACATCTATGTACATCTACCTTTGGCTTATTATAGTGTGTTGTCCTTACATATATGTCTGTATTCCTATCCACTGTGTGTTCAAAGCATGAGTGGTGCATACTGAGGAGTGTCTGCACTAACATCTGCAACTGCCAGATATATCTGGTCCACTGGTGTTTGAATACATGGCCTTCATGTGTTTAAGTGTGTGAGCATGCCCAGTATGACCTTTCAGTATGTTGTTGACTGACAGTGCCTTTATTTCTCTAAGTGTGTGAGTATGTCCAGCATGCCCATCTGTATTGAATGTGTGGATCGAGTCCAGGTAGTTTGTACTGCAGTGCTGACCTTTGTGTTGTACACCTACATGTAGCATGCTGTTTCTGCAGGGTATCCTTCGATCATTAGCTATTGTCTGTTACTACATTTCTGCATAGGATGGGGGGCCCACCTGACTATTTCTACATTTCTACACAGGATTGGGGGGGCATGCCTGTCTGTTATTACACTACTACATAGGATGGGCGGGCACACCTGACTATTTCTACATTTCTACACAGGATACGTGGGGCACACCTGACTGCTATTACATTACTACGTAGGATGGGGGCACACCTGACTATTTCTAAATTTCTACACAGGATTGGGGGGCACACCTGTTATTATATTACTAAGAAGTATGGGGGGGCACACCTGACACTTGTACACATTTGCTAGGACTGTACTGGTATGTAAGGTACTCCATTTCATTCTGTTTTCTTACTGATCATGCTGACTAGAGGCCTACCAGTGTACTAGAGATCATAGATTTGTTTGCCCTACATATTAGTGTCTGATGTCCTACCCTTCAGAAGTAACATCCTACTGCCTGACCTGCTGTAGTCTGTCTGTGTAGGCCTGGGGGGAGGTTACCCATAGGCATCATTCAGAGGTCATGTCACAGGCTCTGTTTGGGTTTGTCTACACCTGTCCTGCTGACTGGGACTGTTGTTGGGTATGTGAACCTCCCTGACTGGCATGTGAGTCATATGGACACACCTGTCTCCCAGCACATTTCCTGCAGTGGGTTTTGTCACCTTGTGTAGTACTGGCTACTATGGTGACTCCAGTATGTGTTACAGATGACATGGTGCCATTATGAGTGTCTACTTTCTGCTGCCATAACATTCAGCCACCCAATTCCCTTGAATGCTCACATCCATACCATAGATACAGGTAAGAACACATTCTACTACATTTGGCAATTTGTAGGTTGGTTGATTTACCTTGTGGGTGTGCCAGGATTGTGGATGGTGCTGGAGGGCTGACTATGTTGGATGCACATAGTACACTCCCTATACATGGTTAAGCACAGGTAGTATCATGTTTGGCATCCCTTTTACTGTATGTGCGAGTCAGAGAGAGGTGTCATTCCCTGGGTCCCTACTGTGTCAGTGTATGTGCTATGGGTTAACTCTTTGCCATGGCCTTGGCATACTGGGCATGCCTCCATCTGTCTAATGGGGCAGGCTCAGGCTGTTCCTCCTCCGACTCACTCTGTGCCTGTGCAGGCCTTGGCATTGGTGGGGGACTGTGTGGCCCTGCCTCATGTTGTTCCTGCTGCAGCTGTTTCCGCAGGATCATATTGTGTAGCATGGCACATACCATAACAATTTGGGTACATGTAGCTGGTTAGCACTGCAGGGCTCCACCAGATGTGTCCAGTCACCGGAACTGTGACCTGAGCATCCCAAACACATGCTCTGTTATAAATCTGGTCTGTGCATGTGCCTCATTATGGTGTTCTTGTTCATGTGTGTGTGCATTTCTGATGGGTGTAATCAGCCAAGGCTCCAGTCTGTAGCCAGCATCCCCCACTAGGTGACTGTAGGGGATGTCCCCATTGGCAAATCTCTATTACAGCTGTGTCAGATGTCAAATGTGGGAATCGTGATAGCTTCCAGGGCAGCCAGCTCACACATTCATTATGATGTCCTGGGCATCACACACAACCTGGCAGTTGATGGAGAGGATGCCCCTGCAGTTGATGTAGGCCCTACCCTGATCACCAGGTGGTGCTTTGATGCATATGTGCATGCAGTCTATAGCACCCACTACCTCAAGGTGTTCTGTTATTTGGTGGAAGAGGCGCATATTGCTGGCCAACACCTCACGGGTGTTGGGGAAATATACGTGCTCACTGGCATATAGTGACATGGCATCCAGGAACTGGTGCAATACTCTGGATACTGATGCCTGTGAGTTCCCCATAATATCCCCAGTTGAGCTTTGGGATGTACCTGTGGCTAGTATTCCTAGGCCTACACATACCTTTGTATCCACTGGGATGGGTTCCTCTCGGTCAATTTGGTGTGTCAGGTGTGGCCAGCACAGCTCAACTATTTGGTGTAGCAGGTCCCTGTCCACCCTATAGCGCTCCACTATTTCCAGCTCATATAGCCCCTGGTAGGTTACCCTGGGTCTGTACACTCTTCTTCATCTCCTCACTGTGGGTTGCTCAGCAGCATTCACATCCTCACCTACCTCAGCCGCTTGCACATGTTGTTCTATGTTGCCTGCTGCAGCACCGTTCATTTTGTAGGTTTGTTTGTTAAAAGTTTCCCGCTTATATACACTGATGGTGTAGAGTATGGGAAAAACCAGAGGAGAAGGTTTTTGCATAGTTTATAGTAGTGGTCTGGGCTGGGCTGCTCTGCTGCCTGTGTAGTTGTCTGATTCTGATACATTTCACCTGCCAGCTATGCTAGTTCTCCTTGATTACCTTCCTACTGCTGTTTTCTCTTCCCATTGCCTTCCTGTTTAAGCCCTGGGGCGTGCAGTGCAAACAGAGTGCTCAAATATGCACAGTGCTGCTATTTCCTGGTTTAACTTTTTTTCTTCCTGTAAAACACGGTGTGTGGCATGCACAACAGCTTAGGCAATGTAAAGAGTGCTAGGCAGATTCAGACACACCCCCTAGCTTAGCTGTGCTAAGCTAGGGGCAAACCTGAGCCACAGGGCTCCAATCTGCTTAGTGTATGCCTGGCACCCCACCCCCCATGATGTCACCGAACTCCTAGGCTTGTGCCAACCTATTCCTACTCTTACACTGTTGGGACCTGACTAGCATGCTGGGGATAATTGGGATTTACTATCATTCCCCTCATTTGCATAGGATTGCCTGCTAATGCATAGTTACATGTCTCACACTGAGCCTCCCCCCGTATCAACCACTACTCATTGGCCATGTTGTCTTCTGCCTGCCATTGACTTGCATGGCAGAATAGTGATTTTAGTTAGAATGCTTAATTTAAGTTCATATCGTTATTTTCCCCCCGATCCCATTTGCGCACCACTGCCCTATGCTTAAACAGCCGAGATTGGCTAAAAAAAAAAAGTTTTTTTTTTTTCACTGTTTGCAATGCCAATGGCCTTATACTTGGCCATTGGCATTCTTCCTAAGTGATATGCAGCCTTTATTTGGAGCTGTCACAGCTCCATTTTAGATTTTGCAGAAATGTACTCGGTTACTAACCAAGTACATTTCTGCAGATTGCACTAGTCCTGCACTGCTGGTTGCAAGCTTCCTTGATTGCAAAATCACCTCATTTGCATGGATTTCTCCTGCAAATGGGGTGATTTGCATACAGGGGCTTAGTTCGTGCAGGACTAGTGCAGGAACACTCGTACACACCCCTGCAGGCTGTTCCTGGATCGCACGGCAGACATATTGCCTGCTAGAGCTCCTGCACCGATCTTGCACACCATGCAAGGCATAGAGAATCCGGGGGAGCCAGTATCAAATTCCACTGAATGGTGGTTAAAAAATTACACATTATAAAGGAATAAAAGAACTTGCAGTTATTCAAACTAGTCACCCATTTACAGAGCATATCTCACAGTTTGTCATCATAGCCTGACATATCTTTTGTAATATGGCTGTATAAACTCGCTTGGATGATGACTAATACATTTCCAGTACAAAGGAATAAAATCCCTTTCTGCAATTATGTAAGTCTCAGTGGTTCCATAATCCTGATATATGGCTTTACTTATCTTCAAAAGGCTACGCAGTCTACTTAACTGTCTCAATACAAACTAATTAACAGCAATGAAATGCATGTTATGCTGTTTGCAATAGCAAAGAAAGTATCATATTTAATCGCTTTTAACTTTAGCAGACTCAAAAATACCACAGTGTAACATTACACCCACTTCTAAACTTTAATATGCAAGCAAAACATTACCTCTAAAGTAATACAACAGCTGAACTATTTCATAGACTCACACACCTACTTTTCCCAGTAGCACATAATGCAATAACTAAAAATGCCTTGATTTCCAGTATAGACTATGCCCTTCCACTAATTCCACTCCACTTCGCTCATAATACTCAAAAATTGCAGTTAGCTAAAATTTGCACTGCTGCTTGATGGAAGTGGTCACCACTGAAACCTATATAAAAATGCTCACTGGTTTCTATGACTAACAGAGATACTTTAGTTTTTAAGTACTCTTAAAGGATTGGTCCAAATCACTGAACTAAACAAATCCCTTGGAAGAGCCAAGAAGCCATAAACACACTTACCCAACTTGGATTCAAGCTTGCTACATAGGAAAAAAAGTGGATCTGTCATGTGGAATTCCCTACCTATACTCATAACAAATTCAGAAAGACTAGGATCTTTTCAAAAACCTATTTAAGCAATCCCTACTCAAAGAATCCAACTGCACCTGCTTTCATGACAGTAACTAATGGCTACAGCACAATTCTGCTATTTAATAGTGCCACATTAACTAATGGCTTGCAAACTATTGCACACTGTAAAGCTATTTGCCAACCCTATGTAGATACACTACAGGAACCATTCAATGAAATTCTTGCAATATATGCATATGCATTTCAATTCTTTGTATTAAGTCTGCAATATTTTTTGTTAATGCTGCAATATTGTAATATCTTATTAATTAATTAATTAAATAATTAACTAAAAATATGCCAAAAAAGGGTCAGTAGACCAGCTCACTTCCTTGCTTATCAAATTGTGAAATAAATAAATAAATAAATAAATAAATAAATACATATAAATTCAATGTTTGAGAAGATGACCTTTAAACATTTACATTCTGAAAGAAAATATTTTAGAGCCGTTAACTGAAAAGAAATGCAGATTGATTACATTATAGAAACCCCCCTGGTATGCTGCTGTGTGTGTGTGTGTGTGTGTGTGTGTGTGTGTGTGTATATGATACAGCCTCTATATTTTCAAAAAAATCACAGTCCATCATGGTGCCAGTAATCTCAAGCCTCATGTAATGCAACAAGTAAATGATATGAGATCCTTCATAACAGATATAGTCAGGAGAACTGGCTCTCTCTATTCAAACACTGATAGTAAGATCTGAACTGCTGTTTTGCTCCTTTATCTACAAATCTACTATTTTATAAAATACCTGATTATGATGACAGACCTGCCTCAAAGGTGTACATTCAGGAACTAATTGTAAAATCCAGAACTTAAGTGCAATTTTACTGTAATATATGCAACACACATTCAGTTTTTTATCAATGTTTTTCTTTTAAATAAGAAATGAAATGTGAACATGCAAACATGTCTTATGGTTGGAATATTTTAGATATGCTATTGTGCTGAAAGTGTTTGAATTTTCATATTGGTAATTAAAATTATAAAGAGATTTCATATGAATATTTCTGAATACATTGTGATTTGGATAGTGCAGTTTCAATATGTCTCATGTTGTCAGGTCAAGTACCAAAAAAATTTAAAAAGTTCACTTAAGGGAAAAATATTATTGTAACCTACTTGATGCTGTATGATTGTACACTCTAAGAAAAAATGCTTTAAATTATAGAGCCATCTTAATAATGGGTGGATCACTGCAGCTGCTGCTTTGAAGAAAATAAAGAAAAATAGGTACATGTAATTATTTATTTATTTGTAGCTTTATGTTTGTTAAATTGGTGGGTTGACTGGTCCAATGAATCTTTTCAGACAGAACCTAGTTGCCGAAGCATAAAGCAATGTACACATATATAATACAAAGCACACAAAATAGATTAAACTACAAAGCCAAAAAAATTACTGTGGCATGCAAATATAAAATTTAAATGGAAAATACATTTACAATTGCAAAAGCATTGATAATAGAGATGAGGTAAACAAACTAAATTCAACAGAAGGAACACTTATGAATTATAACCTGCACTTACACATTATTTTCAATGTTCTACACCTTGTGGTAGAATTTGTTCTCATTATAATTGTGTAAACAGAAAAGCACTACTCTGTAAATAGAATAGCACAGTGCATGTTAACTATACAAACATTTGAATATGGCAGACAAGATATGCATGTAGTAAGTCATGGCTACATTAAACCGCTGAGAAATGATCGCACAACATCAGTAGTAAGGAGAGAGCAAAGTTAATAATAATACATGCATGTCATAAGAAAAGAGTGAAGAGTAAGGAATGGGAACTAAGAGAAAGGGAAAAAGTCTCTAAGGCAGTGTCTAAGTTTGTAGATAGATAGATAGATAGATAGATAGATAGATAGATAGGAAAGGGAAAACGTCTCTAAGGCAGTGTCTAAGTTTGTAGATAGATAGATAAATAGATAGATAGATAGATAGATAGATAGATAGATAGATAGATAGATAGATAGATAGATAGATAGAATGGTATTTGGCCAAAGGAACGCATCAATTTTTTTCGAAAATAAATATTTTATTGATGCATTTATGTCTACTGTATGAAACAGGTGCACAGAGGTTCAGATTAATCACACAGTCTAATAGTCTCTCTGAGATGTACTGTCTTCCACAGACCTATAAATGGAACCTTTCCAGTGTAATACAGTATTTCCCTATACTGTAACCTCTCAGCACATGTTCTTGGCTGCATTCTCTATTATTTCAATAAAAGGGTTGAAAGTCTCTCAAGTCAGTTGAGAAGCAACAGCTGGTTGCTGAAGTGTCTGCAGTATACCACAAGTAACTGTCACTTTCTGTATTGAAACAGCAATCTCTGATAGATTTCAACACTCCATAAGACACTCACCTCAGTGATGATGGTCTCTGCCAACAAAGGTCTCCCTATTTACCATGAACCGCATATACAACATCCAGATTCTTCTAGACTTTCCAATTACATCTGCCATTTCTATCTTGGTTCTCCTTTAAACAGGGTATGTAACCACTCAAGCATTCTTATCTATAAAATCAGGCATGCTGGCTTAAGAGTACAGATGACAATATTCTGGTTTGTTGTTCCTGAAACAATGCTATCCTTCCTAATCTCACCTTTTCCTAAATGCTCCACATTTTGCTAATAACTCCATGTCACGATGCCAAAACTACCATCCCTCTGCCCAGCTTGGCTTTCTTGTTGAACAGAGTGGAATCACCATGTTGTACAATGGCTTACTCATCTTAGTTTAAGCCCGCCACCTTCAATTTAGCTAGTTGCTCTGTAAGTCTGGGATGGTCCATCCTTATTGTGATGGAAACTGCTACTAGTGTGGTGTTGTACCCACGAATAGAGAGCTTTTCTGATCAGCTTGAATGCTGTTTCTTTTTGTTAATGAAACCACTTGAGAGGGCAGTACTTATCTTATGTCTTACTGAGTTCGTTACTAAGGTGACATACAAGATATTCATAATTACTTATTTTCTGTGCCAGCACAACACCTAGACAGCCTCTGTAATATCTGTACAGACAGTAGCTGGCCAGAAGAAGTTAGGTGATACCAACAATAGGTCTGCACAGAGGTAGTGATTAAACATCTGATAAGACTCCTGGCCAACTCCTGTAACCTCCTTTAGAGAGGTTGGTAAAGGGGTACACTATAAATGAAAACTGTGTAATACATTTTCTACAGCACCATGTCAGCTGTTGAAAAGCCTTCATTTGTTTTTGGTTTGGCAGTGGGCCACTTTGTAACTGCTTTAGCTTCCTCTGTTGAGGGGCTTTGCCATGCCTCTATGTGAGGTTTAAACCTCACCTTCCCTAACTTCTCCACTAGTTCATCCACCCCAGGCATATGATAAGTAATGAATTTGAGATATTATGTTTCTAGAAATCGTTGTAGAACCTGACCATAACATCCTGTTTTGGAACCAAGACAATGAGACTATTCCAGTCATTAGTAAACTATTCAATAACCCCTTATACAAACATCTTTTTTACCTTTTCTTACAATTTTTTTCTGCTTCTGATACCTAGTAGAGCTTTAGGTTGACTTTCTCCTTGGGGCTGTCTCTATTCAATACTTAATAAGGGTTTCTCTCCCTGTTAATTCTGGAAATGTATCTCTATATATGCATATTCCACAGGACAAACTGCTGCTGTTGCTGGTTTTAAGACTTAGATAGACTGTCATCTGCTACCGATTGAGGTATTAAGAAATCATATTTTTATTAACTTTTTTATTGCTTAATTCATTAAATTTACTTCCATTTCGTATTTCCCCACAAGATTTTAGAACATTTGTGCAAAATATTTACTTAATCCAACTTTTTCCTGGCTATCTATCTTTGTTAGTTGTTCAGTGTTCTTATAAGGGCCTTGCCACATAGCAAAAGGTTTGTTTTCAAAGAAAGGGACCAAAACAAAATCTTAACCCCCCACATGAAACTCTGCTGCTGATATACCTATTATACACTCTGCATTGGCTCACCTGAACCCTAACAAGTATTTTAGCACAATTAGTATTATGAGCTATAGTTCTCCTGAAGATCTGTATTCTCTCATCTTACCAGATCTCATTCACTATATCTACAAGCCTTTGACGTTCCCTACCATATAAGTTCTCAAAAGGGCTCAACCTCATGGAAGCTTTGGATACATCGTGGATTGAAAATATTAAGTAAGATAATAGCTGGACCCAATCTTTTCTTTCTCAATTGCTTTTTTACATGGATTTCAAACCGTTCTACCAACCCATTCATTTTGAGGTAATACACTGATATACTTAAATCTCTAGCACAGGTGTTCCATAACTTTTAACATAAATGGCATTCCCTGTTGTGCCAAGATTTCCTTGAGTACATCTACCAGAGAAAACAATAAAACTAATTCCCTGGCGATTCCTTTATAGTTATATTTTCTGAGTATGACCACTTCAGGGAATTGGGAGCACAGCCCAGAACCACCTGCATATTTTGTTGCCCACTACTGGACTTAACTAACAATCACACTTTACCCATTGCAATACTCTCAAAAGGGATGTCATGTTTGGGCAGAGGGATGAAAAGACTGAATGCCTGGGTTAGGGGCAAATGAGCAATGAGCAAACTCAGCAAATAATTTTTAAGCTTCTTCTATAGCATCTGTCCAGCATAATCCATCCAGGACTCTTTCTATGGACTTGTGCATCCCTAGTTAACCCCTGAACATGACTATGTGTCTTTTTTTCATAATGGATTAACTAAGTGGTTTGAGTAGCACTATCTGCCAAATAGTCTCTCCTCATTTGTTGGCTACCTTGTACAAGAGATCATTCTCAAATTCAACATAGGGTCAAGCTGGTGGTGGTGTGTGTGGTTACTTCACTTGCATCTTCTCACACTCCTTTACTGATTGTAGAACAGAGCATGTGTGTGTAACTTTAAGAAGCATTTCCAAGTGTAGGCATGTGCATATAAATAGTGAGCACGTGCAGGCAGCAGTGCCATTTTGAGAGAACAGCCAGGCTGTTAACACGTATGAGTGTGGTAGTCAGTCTGTTTATAAATTTATGTAAGTTTAAGTTACAAAGCCTCATTCCTGATGTGTTTGTGTGTAATAAAGCTGCTTGAACCAAACCCACAACCACTTGTCTGTTTTATCCTGAACAGATGAGTGAGATGGTGTCACAACTGGGATTGAGAGTGCAACGTCAAGCCACAAGGTGCAGAGTTGATGTTGAAAGTATATTGAGCAGATTGGGTGATATAGTGCTCAAATGATCAAAAAGGGCCAGAAATGAACTTTAGATAACCAAAACATGCACAGATGATTTATTTTGCAAAGAAAATTAAATGGAGCATTCATAAGGCACAAAACGCATTATTAATCAAATGATTAGCACAAAATGTATTATTAATCAAACAAAAGGCACAACATGCAAAAATGCATTACTAATTAAATGAAGTGTTCAGGACCATGACATTTATATTTATATGGGGTTCAGAACTACCTCTAGTTTGCATAACGAGCATGTTTAAGGTAAAATGAGCACAAGAAAAGTATGAGCATAAATGGGCATAACAGTCCTCAATGTTGGATGCCCTTCAAAGCAATCTTGTGTACAGCCAGAAGTACAACCTTATTTTCCATACAGTGATGAGATTTTCATGGAAGATGGTATCATTTTCAAAGATCCAAAAGTTATTCTTCCTACTTCCTTACAACATGAATACATTCAGATTTTGCATCATGGCCACCCAGGTTCTGAAGCTACCAAAAGAAGGGTGAGATGACTAGTATTTTTGCCTTCTCTGTCAAAGGACATTGATAAAGTGCTTTCATCTTGTTCAGTATGCAATAGTACTAAACCACATTTGCAAAAAGAGCCACTTCAGCTAAGCCAGATTCCTGAACTACCTTGGTCAACAGTAGTCTCTGACATATTTGAGTGGAACAATCAGCATTACTTAGTGTTGGTAGACTCTTATTCAAACTGGTTTGAGATTGATTTGCTAATCTAATGTCCAGTGCTGTTATTACTAAAATTAAACATCATTTCTCAGTCCATGGTAGTCCACACAGTTATTTCTGACAATGGCACCCAGCTTACCAGGCAATTGTTTCAGAAATTTGGAAAAGAGTGGGACTTTATCCATGTTACTAGTATTCTGGAATACCCACAGTCAAACGGCCTTGTTGAACATGCAGCACACAGTGCAAATTATTAGAGAAGTCAAAGTGTGACAAGAGTGCAAAGCAATTACTAGAGAGGTCAAAGTGTGACAATACTGAAATCTTGTTGAATTTACTTAATCTAATAAATATACCCCATGGCAATCTACTAGGCTCACCTGCTCAGAGATTTCTATCTAGTCAAACCGGAACAATCTTGCCTATCAGTTCTAGTTTGTTGGTGACTAATGCTAAAAACAGCAGAGCAATCAAAGCCCATCTCTTCAAGAAGCATTCCTTTCAGAAGTTCAGCTATGATAAAATGAGAAGATTTCTTCATCCATTAAAAGAAGGAGAGACAGTGAGGATACAAATGGCGAAAGGCATTGATCGAATTGGTCAAGTGAGAGGCAAATGTGTCAAGCTGAAATCCTTCTTAGTGGAATCTGAGGGTATAGAATACAAGAGAAACCACAGGCATCATCTTCTGGTATCTGAAACGATATTGCAGCATTGTACCTGTGATACAGACTCTAGATCTGAGACCAACCCTGACAGTGTTCATTCCAAAGAACATGTCTCAGTATCTATTCCCATTCCTGATGATGTCCTAGATGTTCCCAGAGTTGAACATTCCTTGAAGACAGTCCCCATTGCTAGATCCAATTCTGATTTTTGTTACACGATCAGGTCGTATTTCTAGACCTAGTGTAAAATACACAGCAATCTGGACATGATTATTTTATATGTGTCTAATTTTGTATGATTGCACATCAAACAATTAGTTCTGTATGATTGCATGTCATTGAATACTGTCATTTGGTATATAATCTATTTTTCAAAGAGGAGGATGTAGAACAGAGCATGTGTGTGTAACTTTAAGAAGCATTTCCAGATGTACTCATGTGCATATAAGTAATGAGCATATGCAGGCAGCAGTGCCATTTTGAGAGAAAAGCCAGACTGTTAACATGTATGAGTGTAGTAGTCAGTCTGTTTATAAGTTTATTTAAGTTACAAAGCCTCAGTCCTGATGTGTCTGTGTGTAATAATGCTGCTTGAACCGAACCACAACTGTTCATCGGTTTTATCCTGACTGCACAAGCGACATTGATGTTACCTCTAACATGACTTAGGGTTTCATCCTTACATTGGGCTCTATTAAAACTTAGATGGCTAACCTGAAAATTATACAGATTGAGCCCCCCCCCCCTATTTCATCCAGACTATGAGAGGTAGATGGTGTTTCTTCTTTTCCAAATATAGCAGGTACAGGGACTTATAAGTTCAGATCTTCTCTGACACATGGTAACATTCTTTAATATTCTGAAGAATTTTCCTTAGTTTCCTTTTTTTCTGAACCTCATGCCTCCTGTTTGATGTTTTTCCATTCTTTCCATTTCAATTGACTCATTCCAGGGCTCTTCTTCCATTATCCTCCAGCCTTGAAATACCTCATTTCCTCTGTGCCTCTTCCTTACTCTGCAGCTTTACCTCAGTCTGTAGACATAACCCTACAGATTCCCCCTTTTTATATACATTTATCCATAGTTTAGTGTAACCTGGGCCCTGCATAGTTAACCCAGTGCTGGATGCTCCCCTTTCCTCCCTTGTCCTTAGACTGGAAGAGGTACAGCAGCACTGTGGGCCAGTGCATTGGGTTGACTTAGACTATACACTGGAGCCTATAAAAGGCCTCTTGTTGTTAACCTCTTCGTACTACTGCATAAAATATTTTAAGTATGGAAAATCCTTACTGATAATCTCATTGTGGTTAAGAAAAGACACCATGGCTATGGGTATAGGAATTTCCCGAACTGAGTCTGCACCTCAGCTTGAGTAACAGGGTACCATCTTTTTTACAACATGCATGCACATCTTTCTATTCTTCTTGTTGAAAGGGCTTTTTTTTTACAGATGTAGTGAACTTTTACCAGTGAGATCAACCTGTGCAACTCCCGTCCCTTCACCATTATTATACATTTCATTAATTTTGTGGTGGCACAATAACAGACGATAAAGTTTTCTGCATCCTTTATGGCTGCCTGACACACACAGTTCTTAATGACAGTTAGCAAAATTCTTTTGAAATGATCATCACTAATAGATCCATTGTAGTATTTTTACTATTAACTCCTTTGGGGCTAAGCCAAAAGTAAACAACAAATTTCAATTCAAACAGCTGTGACTTGGAATGCCTTACTGCTAGAAAAACTCTGAAACTGAGGGGTCAGACTTTCTCAGATGACTCCCACTCCAGCTAACAGGCTCTTCTTTACTGTCTGACAATCATTGTCTAAAGTGGGGATGCCCACATATGTGCAGAGGGCTTCTTCATGAGATGAACTGCTAAGATTCTTAGCAAAATGGTTCAATCTCAGTCTTCCCGGACAGCAGTGCAATCAAAGGTTACTGTGGGTTTATAGGTTCATAGGGGTTTACTAGGCTAATAACCATAAGAGCCTTTTTAAGCCTAGCCATGTATCCCAAATCTCTGATAAGTTCTGGTAGCCTTGATAAATGAAAGCAGAGGCTTGAGGGATGAAACATTTACAAGCAGGGGCCTGGGAGATGAACTAGTTGCAGGTTGCCTGTGTCCATTAGAGACACAGGTGCCAATCCAGGGATGAATTTCCTGTTCACCATCCAATTGTCCAAGTTACACTTGAATTGGGTTAGGGAGGGACTTTGCTTTACATGGATGGAGAGCTTGTTCCAGAGACAGGGTAGTCTCTAGGGTACATGACTGTCTCTCCAGCAGGTCCTATTTAAATCACAGGTAAGGTTTAAGTTTTTAGAATGGGTAATTCTGGAGCTTTTTTTTGTGGATATGCAGGAGGTCCATCAGAGTGAGATCTGACAATGCCCTGTATGCCAGGCATAGATCTCCCCTCAACAGCCTGTAGGAGACAGAATACAGGGATAGGGCTTCCAATTCCTCTGTATTGCTGAGCAACTTCAGTGGAAAGGTGTTGGCCATTCTATGTATTTGGCTACTACCACCATTCCTTCTGAAGTGGTAACACTTCAGTGTTAAGATCCAATAATCAAAACCTCATCAATGTCATCAAACATAAAAATGAAGCTGGGAAATCTCTCTTTGCCTGATCCATTGCCAACATCTGGAATTCACTCCCAAGCCAGTTAACTTCTACAACCTCCTCCCTCCAATTAAAAAAAAAACTCCTCAAAACCCATTACTTAAATAACTGGCTTTGCCCATGCTACTCCCCTGGTTAATCCACACAATGCACTGTCGTCAGGATTCTACCAAGATCCAATCATTCCTCCCTGTCTCTCATTATATACTTGTTATCCAGTGTTAAGACCATTACAATGCCAGTCGACCTATTTAACTTATGTAAGATTCTAAACGGAACAGTAACCTTCCTCTAGTAAAAAAAAAAAATCAATTTTTTTTTCTTTCTCTTTTTTCTTTACAGCAGTAAACATCTTTCACTATTGTTACTACCTAGTAATTGTCACCTATATATGACTGTGTATATTCTTGAATGAATAATTATATACTCATATGTTTTCTTACTATGTCAAGCATATATACTCATATGTTGTCTTATTGTTATGTGGAGCTTTTCTCCCCGGCCTCCGCTGAAAATGGACCTGTGTCCAGTCGGACTTCCCCGGTTAGCAAATGTAAAATAAAATAAACACATCTGTTGAGGCTGCTAGAATATAGTTGTCGTGGGGCTCACAACAGGTATGCCTCTGGATGACCACTGATTCCTCTTTATTCCAGCTGAACATGTATTCAAACTCCACAAGCTGCAAGGAAGGCTCAGTGGCAGTGGCATGTAGTAAATAAGAAGTGCCCATATTCTTCACCAGGAGTGGCATTTTGGTCAAGAAGCACACCTGCTTGGGACTTCCAAGGTGGCTGCACAATGAGTAACTGCTTAATTTCAGCTCTTCAATGTGAAAACAGAAACTCAGAAGAGAGAGCCAGTGAACTCAGTTTCTGGGTAAATTTCAGTAACTGGCTAGTAAGTGCACTGCCTGGATGCCAGCAAAAAAAGACATTCAGAGAACCTGAATGAAAATTGACCAAAAATGTGAGGAAAAAACACTGACTGGAAGAATTCTGCAGCTGTTCAGCAAAAAGCAGTGCAAGTTCCAGCTTTAGTACAAGACATGACTGCAAGTAACCTAATGAAAAAAATAAGTCAAATGTACTCAAAGCTGATTAAAATAAATGAAACCTCACCAAGAGGATCAAAGGGCTCAAACAGATGCCATATGCTGCCCAGTTAAAGAAACTCCAGCTCTACTCAGTGGCATACAGCCTGCTAAGAGGTGATCTGTGCCTGACGTATAAAGCCATGTCCAACCCGGAATTAATGGACATGCTGCACCTCAGAAAATCCAAATCCCATCGAGCTACGCGCTCAAGAGACTTGAACCTCAGCACTGAAATAAATAGGACATGCTGGAGGGACAGATTCATAACCCAGAGGCTCCCTTCACTCTGGAATAAAATCCCAGTCCAGATTAGGCAGAGTCCCTCATTGACTCTCTTCAAGAGGAATCTTGATGAGTGGATGGGAGATCATAGGTTTACCCAGGTATCACTTCTAAGTCACTGTTAGACAGAGGCACAGTATACTAACCTTGAAAAAGGGCATAGCAAAATTCATTTAAAATGGGTGGCGAAAGCCAAACACACTCTGGCTAGGCTTATAAATGCCCTAGGGCAGATCGCCTAGTATGAACCTATGAATCTATGAACCTATGAAACACTGATGGAGTACATCAACTCAAATAACAAAAGGCTGGATAAAATGGAACTATCTTTAAAAAGATGCAGCACACCAGGATGTCAGTCCAGTAAACTTTTTGATGCCACAGAAAAAACTGATAGTCAATCCAATAAAACTTTTTAATGCCACAGAAAAAGACACATTAAGCGCTTTCATCAACTTATAACCAAGACTTCATCAGAATCATATAACAAACATAAAATACCCGTTTAAAACTCCCTCTCAACAAATCACGTCACATCCTAGCCAATACCAAAACACTGTAACACTAATTATTTAATTGTTTAAAAATCTTACAAAGATAATATATATATATATATATATATATATATATATATATATATATATATATATATATATAAATATATATATAAATATATATATATATATATATCTATATATCTATATATATATATATATATATATATATATATATATATATATGGGTTTACTTCGTTTGTATGAAGTTTCAGTACTTTGAAACCCACTTGGTCGAGCCCAGTTGTTTGAAGTACTAAAACTTTGAAAATGAAGTACGGAGATTGCAATACAGCTCAGAATGGGAATATTCCCTTTTCCTTGCTGTAGTGCAATCTTGGAGTTGGTATATTTAAGTAGGGGTGGTGTGGGGGCATATCTGGTGAGTAGGCTTCAGCGAAAGTGCGCTTTCATTAAAATGCACTTTCGGTGAAGTGGGCATTTACTTTGTTTGTTCGATGTAATGTATTTTCAAACAAAGTAGTGCTATATATATATATATATATATATATATATATATATATATATATATATATATAAACTGATTTTACTTTTTATTCTTTATTAGTTTATTTTTGTTATTTTTAAACCTCATAAGACCTAAGTTTTAAAACACTACTAATGGAGCTCAAACCAGGCGGTACCAAGGAATTCAATTTAATTCACCATCTCAGTTCACATAATTCAATCAAGTCTTTCCAAGGTCCCCCTCTAATATCTTACTTAACTGTGTCTACCCAAAAGAACAAAAGATAGTCCCCGGGATTCATAAAGCTTGCGCCAGGTGCAGGCGTAGCGTCGGCGTTCTAACACCAAATATGGCCACCGAGCGATTCAGGTACATGCTGTTTCCACGTGCACTACCTGGGTACGCTACGCCCGCATAACTCCTGAGCCTTATATGCTAATTATCCCATGCGCAGCAGTGTAGCATGCAAATGTAGGTATGTAGCGATTCAGGAAGTGGTGCAGGTGTAGTGTAAGCATGCAGAAATTTAAACCGTAGAAAACGGCTTACATTTTTGCAAACATAAAATCGGAGCCATGACAGCTGACCAAACACATGTATTATAATGTTAATATATGCCAATGGCTAAATATATAGCCATTGGTATAAAAAAATGTACAAAGTATAAAATTAACATTTAATATATATAGTCTCACTATCGCAACGTGGAAGCGCAGAGCAGCGGTGCGCAAAGGGAATCACAAGGAATATATAAAAATATAGAATAAAACCGCAATGAAACACATATCATGATTGCTCCATAATAGTCAATGGCAGACATGTTACACCATACTCATGCCGCAAGGGTTGCTAAGGGGCAGTGACAGTGTTATGCACAGTAGCTAAGTATTAGTAGGCAATGTCATGCAAATGAGAGGAGTAATAGTGAATCGCAGATGCCCCGCTGGTGTAAGGATGCACCTCACAGTGTAGCATTATAAGACCGAGGTGAGTCCTTGAGATAAAGATGACATCAAGAGAGGGGAGTGTCGCCATTGCTGTAAGCACATTGGAGCATTGCTCAACCAGTCTGACCCTAGCTAGGAAAAGCTGCAGCATAGGGGTGTGTTGAATTGCCCATAGCTATGCTTAGCTGAGAGTACACAAGGTAACCAAGCATGCATGTGAACAGAGATGAAAACGCGAGTAAACCCAGTAAATGGGTATGCGCTTCGCGCACTGCAGCTGAAACAGGAAGGATATAGGAAAGAAATAAGGAAATGCTGCAGCAGTGAAATTGGAGTACAAATGACTAATTAACACCTAGAAGCCTATAGTGGGCCATTGAGAACTAACAAGGCTGCAAGCAGCTACCTGCAGAACAGGAAAGGGGAGGGGCTGTCTTGCAAAGAAAATAGCAAAGTGCCAAAGCAGAACAAAGGTGATATGCAGTATATCAGCTACAAGGCACATTTCACCATGACTGGGTAGGGAAAGTACAAAACAAGAAAGATGGCAGGTGGATGCATGCCTGATAATGGGAGGTGATCCAGGTCTAAAAGTGAATTAAAGGGCAACAGATTAATCAAGGCAGGCAAGTAGATCTCCACAGTAAAGGCCCCACACTTGCAGTACTCATTGCAAAACCCATAATTAAGACACACAGCAGCTGGAATAGTTCATACACACCCACTTACATCAGCAGCATCCATAGCACAATACTATAAAGTGTGAAAGCACCTCATACACATTTGTGTATTCCCATACACTCTGCACCAGTGGTGTATACAGACGGGGAACTTTTCTTATGTACATGTTAGGGGCTGCCATAGCATTGATCCACCAGCATGTGTTGGAGACTGAAGGTGGTGTGGAGGATGATGCACATGACCACCACAGGCACCAGAGGAGGAGAGTATTCAGACCCAGGGTAACCTACCAGGGGCTACATGATCTGGAGATAGTAGAGCATTACAGGGTGGACAGGGACACCCTACAGCAAGTTGTGGAGTTGTGCCAGCCACGCCTCAGAGCCAGAACAAACAGAGGGGAACCCATCCCAGTAGATATGAAGGTATGTGTAAGCCTGAGAATACTAGCTACAGGTACCTTTCAAAGACCAACTGGGGATATCATGGGTATCTCACATGCATCAGCATCCAGGGAACTACAAAAGTTCCTGGATGCCATGTTACCACATGCCAATGAGCACATATACTTCCCCCGAATGCAGGAGGAGTTGGACAGCAATATGCATCTCTTCCACCATGTGGCAGAATACCCGGAGGTTCTGGGTGCAATAGACTGCATGTACATACACATCAAGTCACCACCTGGTGAGCAGGGTAGGCGCTACATAAACCGCAAGGGATACCCCTCCATCAACTGCCAGGATGTGTGCAATGCCCAGGGCATTATCATGGATGTGTGTGCTGGCAACCCTGGAAGCTATCATGACTCCCACATCTGGCATGCCTCACAGCTGTATTAGTTATTTGCCAAGGAGGACATCCCGAATGGCCACCTGGTGGGGGATGCTGGCTATGCACTGGAATCATGGATGATAACTCCCATCTGAAATGCACACACACCCATGCAAGAATGCCATAATGAGGCACACGCACAAACCAGAATCATCATAGACCGTGTGTTTGGGATGCTGCAATCATGGTTCCGTTGCTTGGACATATCTGGTGGAGCCCTGCAGTACTCTCCAGGCACATGTGCCCACATCTTCATAGTGTGTGCCATGCTACACAATATGGTCCTGCGGAAACAGCTGCAGCAGGGACAGAATGGTGAAGGCCCTCACAGCCCACCACCATTGCCAAGGGCCCCACAGGCACAGAGGTACTCAGACCATGAACACCCTGAGCCAGCCCCAGTAGGCAGATGGAGGCATGCCCAGTATGACCATAGCTTGGCAAAGAGGGAACGTAAAGCACACACACTGACAGTGTAAGCACCTAGGGACTGACACTTTTATCCACCTGCACACACAGTAAAAATGGATGGCATACACACAAGACTACCTGTAAATTGTCAGGTATAGGCAGTCTACTGTGTGCATCCAAAACAGGCAGCCCTCAACTATTGTACACACAACAGCCATTGGCACAAGGTAAATCAACACCTGAACAGTAAATTAAGCTATCAGCATATGCAGATACTGTATGTATAGATTCATAGGTCGGTATTTGGCCAACTGCCAGAGGCCATTCATAAGCCAGCCAAAATGTGTCAGCTTTTGCCACCCCATTGATTCATTAACCGTCTCTCTGTGGAGCAGAGCCAATGGCGGGATCCCTGGGGTGCATCTACTGTTCCCCATCCACCCTTCAAGGTTCTCTTGCAGGGTGTTAGTGAGAGGCTCTGTGTAATGTACTTAGGGATTTTGTTCTAAAGTATGGGGAGTGTCTGTGACAGGAAGCTGTCCCTCCAGCATCTTCCGGTTATTGTTGTGGCAAGGTCAGCTCACTACAGTGTGTGGCCCACTGTGACATTGATTCTCATAGGTGGATCATATCCATCAAGCCTGAGTTCGACATGGCTGTGTTGGCCAGTGGAGATCATCTCTGGGTAAACGAGATGCCACTGAGTAAAGCAGGAGTTTATTCAGTCTGGCTGCATAGGCCATATGTTGGAGGCCAGTATTCCCCTTAGTGAGGTACATTTGTGGACTCCCCAGCTGTTGAACGTGTCCTTTGAGGTACATCCCACATGGGTTATTATACCCTATGATGGGACTGATGAGTGATGAGTAAAGGGGCACTATAACCCCAGTATGTCTAGATGGGAATCCATTAGTAGTCAGATGGCCTACATAGAAGGATGTCCTAACTACTGTGGAGATATGATTGTCACAGGGGAGATCACTATCTACCTTAGTTCCCAGATACCTCATTACCTTGTCTGTATTAAAGTGGCTGCCTCTCATGTGTTAATATGTGGGTGCCAGTTCCACAATGGAATGACCATGCAGTTAGTGGCACTTGGCTGGAAGCCATGTCATTGGCACCCTGTGATATTCTCTGTGAGGCCTCTTGAGGGATGTCTGTGTTAGCTGGACTATCAATCATGGCTCCCAGTTTGCAGTCATTGCCAAACATGGTCTGCCGTAGTACACCTGTGTTTGCCTGTACATCTGAGACATATATGTCAAACAGTAGGGCTCCCAGGACTAAATCCTGTGGGATACCAATCGTGACTGTTCAAGAGTTGGACCTGGAGACCACTAGTCATACCATGTGGGTTCTGTGTGTAAGCCCGTTGGCAACCCGACCTGTGATGTATGGGTGAATGCACAGGCTGGTGTGTTTATCAATAATGCCTGAGTGGGGCATGGTGTCAAAAGCCTTGGTGAGGTCCAGGTAGTATGTCTGAACCACCTCCCTTGTCATCTAATGTCTTGGTGACTGTATGTAAGACATCAAACAGGTTCAGTAGGCATGAACTGCACTCAGTCAAGCTGACCTGGGTTGGGTCACATGTTCTAAGGTTACCAGTGTCATTGTCAATGAGTAACTGCTGGTTTGCCTTTTGCTTGGAGGAAGTTGATGTGGTTTGAACTTGTATATACTGTTTGAAACATTCTTGTTGCAACTGTCTGATGAAGTCTCACTAAGGGGAGAGACGAAAAGCGCTTTATGGTTACTGTTTTTTATTGTTTTTATCACTTGTTTGAAGCAAAGTCTGAAGAATAAACTTTGGAAACTACTACTGTGTGCGTGCCTCAAGCCCTCTTGCCTGCATTCCTGTTTTTGCAGTTACCTGTTTCAGTATTCCAAGTCTGTCATTGTCAATGAGTGCCATGAGGATGCGAACCATACCACTGCAGACCAGGCTAGTCAGGCTTATGGGGTGGTAGTTACCATGGTCAGTTGTGATTTCACCGTGATGGACTGGAATAACCATTGCCACGTGCCATTGTATGGGCATGTAGCCTGTGGAGAGGCTGAGGTAGGAATGCTTAATTAGGTGGGGGGGCAGGTTGTCTTGTACAGTTTGCAAGATGCAGTCTGGGTCAACATCTGCCTCCATTGACACTGTGCTCTGCTGTTAGAGATGGCCGTTTCCACCTGTGTGTCTCTAATGGTTGGGATATTGTACCTTTTGGGTAGTGTTGTGGGCTCTTTAGGGGGTGAAGTATGCACTGAATGTATCTGCAAGGATGTTGGCGATATCAATAAGGTCAGCATATTTTGTGCTATATTTCACCGGCACAGTGCAAATCTGTGTGTCACCACATAGATCCTTGACATAGCCAAAGAAGGCTTTGTGGTTATCTTTTGAATCCTTGAGTATTCTCCTGCTGATGTTAGCCTTGGATGATGTCATGAGGGACCTACGTATCATACTAATAGTGGTCTTGTATGTCTACCCTTCGTGGGATTTGCTGTGTGTCTGGAACACTGTCCTATGTCTGTAGTATAGCCTGTTTATTGCAGAGGTCCACCAGACAGGTGTCTTTGTCTAGGAGGAGTAAGTTTTGGTTTACCAGCAATGGCACAATCTATGCATCCGTGTGGGTGCTTATAGACTGCATTTGTAAATCTGCCTGTATCTTGAGCAGTGTTTCCCCTTAGTGTGGGGGCTGTGAAACCTCCCACCCCTGTCACTAGTAGTGTAAATTTAGCTGTAGGAAAGGTATACACTGTGGTATCCATGGGTGGGGGAGATGCTAGGGTGTGGACACAGTGAATAGTTCATGGTCAGATCTAACCAGTGACTGGTTAACCTCCACTGTGGTGCACCTGTTGCCCATGTTGGTGATGACCACATCTAGTAGTTTCCACCCCACGTTAGGGAGGTTACCACCTGATACAGGGCATATGAGGTGATACATTCCAGGAAGCGCTGGTCCTGGAAGTGAGTACCAGAGTACGTTTCCCAGTTAATGGTACGGTAGTTGACATCGACCAATGCCAGGGTGTGCATTAGGACTGTTGAGTTCTCAACTGTCAACAGGTAGGTGGAGTGGAGGTTCTGGGTCATGGAGGGTGATCCATAGCAGGCCACATTCCACATTGCAGTTGTGGCTGATGTTAGCTGCACATGGATGATCACAGAGGTATCATGCTGCCCCACTAACCTGGTGGTTTAGGTATCCCTGATGAATATGGATACAGCCCCATCCATGTCTGTCAGTCCATGTTCTGTGGCTGAAATGTGTGGTATGGGTTGTAGTCTGGTAGTGCTGTTGTGCTCTCAGAAGCCTTATGACAGATTTCAGTTTATGCACAGATGTTGATGTTTTCCATCCTGAGAAGTTCTGTGAGTGCATGCATGTTGTGATCACAACCCCTGGTGTTGAGTAGCATAAACCTCATTGAATCTGCTATTGTGCTATTTACGGAGCTGGTATTCACTTTTGAGACTCTCCTAAATAAGGCACCATGGTGGCGCCAATAGCCTTGGCCAGTATTCCAAAGCGTAAGGCTGACACATAGGCCGGGATGGTATCAATGCATGCATGTTCCCCATCTGTGCTTGTTTTTCATCTCCCCTGTAGGTAACCTAGTGGTAAGGAATAGAAAGCCTTAAACTTATACAAGTCTTCTAGCTTCCAAGATAGGCTTTTGGAGTGACTAAGTATCAATGTTCTGTATGTTCTTGCTGTACTCAACTGTTTCCTGACTACATGGTGAGTTCACACTGTATATTGTTATCTGAAGGTCTGTTTATTCACATATTATGGCTGTGATGGCCTGCACATTAGAGATTCACAGATAGCCTATTATCTATCTGCCAAAGGGCAATTAGAAGCATAGCAACAGTGTGCTGGCCTTCCCCGCACCATTGATGAAGTAACTGAGCCTCTGTCAAGCATAGCCAATGAAGCAATTCCAGGCAGAGTTGCTGGAAGCTGTTGAAGACTGGGGATGTGGAGGGTGATAGGGGCACTTAGTGATCTAAAGAGGGCATGTTAATGTGGCAATTCAACACCATTCAATTCCCCCAACAGGTCTTGCAGCTATCAAACTGGACAGGCTCCCCCACCCCTGGCTGTATGGTTCTGGGACACATGATCCCAGGGGTGTATAGTCTGTTACCCATTCACACAACAAGGTTTCCCTTGAAGTGTGTCAGTGAGGGGCTATACCTAATGTAGTTAGGAATGTAATGTATTGTCTCACAGTACATTTGTTCATCATCATCATCATCATCATCATCATCATCATCATCATCATCATCTTCTTTCGGCTGTTCCCGTTAGGGGCCACCACAGCAGATCCCCTGTTTCCATTTATTCCTGTCCTCTGCGTCTTGCTCTGTCACACCAACCACCTGCATGTCCTCTCTCACTACATCCATAAACCTTATCTTAGGCCTTCCTCTTTTCTTGTTACCTGGTAGCTTCATCCTTAGCATCTTTTTCCCAATATACTCCGCATCCCTTCTCAGCACATGTCCAAACCAACGTAATCTTGCCTCTCTGGCTTTGTCTCCAAACCTTCGAACCTGGGATGACCCTCTAATATACTTATTCCTAATCCTGTCCATCCTTGTCACACCCAGTGCAAATCTTAACATCTTTAACTTTGCCAAATCCAGCTCAAACTTCTGCCTTTTTGTCAATGCCACTGTCTCCAACCCATATAACATAGCTGGTCTCACTACCCTCTTGTGGACCTTCCCTTTCACTCTTATAGGTACTTGTCTGTCACAAATCACTCCTGACACTCTTCTCCACCCACTCCATCCTGCATGTACACTCTTCTTCACCTCTCTTCCACACTCACTGTTACTCTGAACTATTGACCCCAAGTATTTAAACTCATCCACCTTCGCCACTTCTACTCCTTGCATCCTCACCATTCCTCTATCCTCCCTCTCATTCACACACAGATATTCTGTCTTAGTCCTGCTGTCCTTCATTCCTCTTCTCTCTAGAGCATATCTCCATTTCTTCAGGGTCTCCTCCACCTGTTCCCTACTCTCACTACAGATCACAATGTCATCTGCAAACATCATAGTCCATGGGGACTCCTGTCTGATCTTGTCTGTCAACCTGTCCATCACCATTGCAAATAAGAAAGGACTCAGAGCTGATCCTTGATGTAACTCCACCTCCACCTTAAACGCATCTGTCACTCCCACCGCAGACATCACCGCTGTCACACTACCCTCGTACATATCCTGTACTACTCTTACATACTTCTCTGACACTCCTGACTTCCTCATACAATACCACAACTCCTCTCTAGGCACCCTGTCATATGCTTTCTCCAAGTCTACAAAAACACAATGCAACTCCTTCTGACATTCTCTGTACTTCTCCATCAACACTCTCAGAGCAAACATCGCATCTGTAGTGCTCTTTCCCGGCATGAAACCATATTGCTGTTCACTAATCATCACATCCCTTCTTAACCTAGCTTCCACTACTCTTTCCCATAACTTCATGCTGTGACTGATCAATTTAATCCCTCTGTAGTTACTACAGCTCTGCACATCACCCTTATTCTTAAAAATCGGTACCAAAACACTTTTTCTCCATTCCTCAGGCATCCTCTCACTTTCCAAGATTTCATTAAACAATCTGGTTAAAAACTCCACTGCCATTTCACCTAAACACCTCCATGCTTCCACAGGTATGTCATCTGGGCCAACAGCCTTTCCAGTCTTCATTCTCTTCATAGCTATCCTTACTTCCTCCTTGCTATTCCATTGTACTTCATGATTCACTATCCCTACATCATCCAACCTTCTCTCCCTCTCATTCTCTTCATTCATCAACCCCTCAAACTACTCTTTCCATCTCCTCAACACACACTCCTCACTTGTGAGTATGTTTCCCTCATTATCCTTTATCACCTTTACCTGCTGCACATCTTTCCTAGCTCGGTCCCTCTGTCTAGCCAATCGGTAAAGGTCCTTTTCTCCCTCCTTAGTGTCCAACCTTTCATATAACTCTTCATATGCCTTATCCTTAGCCTTCGCCACCTCTCTCTTTGCCATGCACCTCATCTCCTTATACTCCTGTCTACTTTCTTCATCTCTCTGACAATCCCACTTCTTCTTTGCCAACCTCTTTGCCTGTATACTCTTCTGTACTTCCTCATTCCACCACCATGTCTCCTTGTCATCCTTCCTCTGTCCCGATGTGATACCAAGCACCTTTCTAGCAGTCTCCCTTACTAGCTTTGCAGTAGATACCCAGCTATTTGATAACTCTTCACTGCCACCCAGTGCCTGTCTTAACTCATCCCTGAACTCCACCTCACAATTACCCTTTTTCAATTTCCACCATTTGATCCTTGGTGCTGCCCTCACACTCCTCCTCCTCTTCCTGATCACCAACGTCATCCTACAAACCACCATCCTATGCTGCCTAACTACACTTTCTCCGGCCACCACTTTACAGTCTCCAATCTCCTTCAAACTGGCCCTCCTACATAAGATATAATCCACCTGTGTGCATCTTCCTCCACTCTTGTATATCACCCTATGCTCCTCCCTCTTGTTAAAATATGTATTCACCACAGCCATATCCATCCTTTTCGCAAAATCCACTACCATCTGACCTTCTGCATTCCTTTGTTTAACACCATACCTACCCATCACTTCCTCTTCCCCACTGTTCCCTTCACCAATATGCCAAGTTAAATCTGCTCCAATCACCACTCTCTCACCCTTGGATACAGTCATCACCACTTCATCCAATTCACTCCAAAATTTTTCTTTCTCATCCATTGCACACCCAACTTGTGGAGCATATGTACTAACCACATTAATCATTACACCATCAATTTCCAGCTTCATAAACATCACTCTATCCGACACCCTTTACACCTCCAAAACACTCTTCGCATACTGTTCCTTCAGAATAACTCCTATGCCATTTCTCCTCCCAGCCACACCATGATAAAACAATTTGAACCCACCTCCGATACACCTAGCCTTACTCCCCTTCCATCTGGTCTCTTGCACACACAATATACCAACCTTCCTTCTGTCCATCATATCAGCTAGCTCTCTCCCTATACCAGTCATACTGCCAACATTCAAAGTTCCGACCCTCACAACCACAGTCCTAGCCTTTCTCCTCTCTTCCTGCATTCGGCCATGCCTTCCGCCTCTTCTCCTCCTTCGGTCAACAGTAGCCCAATTTCCGCCAGCACCCTGTTGGCTAACAGTACTGGTGGCGGTCGTTGTTAACCCGGGCCTCGACCGATCCGGTATGGAAATATTAACTGGTGACTGCATGAAAAGATTTGGTGAAGTTTTATGCCGGATGCCCTTCCTGACGCAACCCTCCCCATTTATCCAGGCTTGAGACTGGCACAAAGAAATGAACTGGCTTGTGCATCCCCAGTGGCTGGGCTATATGTTGTTATTTCAAGAGTACGTGAAGCTCAGTGAGTTTGGGGGCTCCCGCCCTTTGCTTAGCCTAGCTTACACAAAGAAATCATCTAAATAGGAAATAGGCAGAATCAATGTTAATGTTAACAGTGTAATGGTTACAGCATCTGCACAGTATCTGTGCATTCGAGGTTACAATCCCGATAAAGGCAGGGATGTTTATCATGTGCAAAAGTATTCCTTAACCACAGCTTGCATATATAGGTAGTAATCGTCTGTATAATAAACATACGAATCACTCATATAAACCCATGTGTGCAGGAGAGTACAGTCAACGGAGAATGTAATGTCATGTCAGCACATAGTGAGATGTTATGTCACTGACATTTATATATCTGCAGTAGTTAGTGGATGTGGCCGTGTTTGCGCACACAAGTTATACCTTACAATGGTTGTTTAACTGTGTTTAACCACTGCTATAATGTCACACAAACACTTTTAAACATGCTTACAACTGCTTAAATGAGCCTTATTCTGCAGTAAAAAACATTCACAAAGCATCGCAGGTGTCAAACCCTGGACCATGCACACTATAGTCATGGGATGTGCCACTAAGCCATCCGAGGTGCACACATGTCTTATGGTCCTGAGACTACACCTTATACCATATCCATTTCACTGTAATGATCACAAATGGGACAGTGACTTTGTGTACATATATACAGTACATTGTAATGTACTATAGTTGTGAACCAACACATTTCAGTCTACAGATGTATTACTGTTACAAACTAATACTATATATATATATATATATATATATATATATATATATATATATATATATATATATATATATATATATATATATATATATATATATATATATATATTGTAACAGTCGACATATGTATGGGTGTATAAGTAAGATGAACATGTTAAAGGTGGGCTTACCATGCAAATATGGTGTGCATTGTGGGATATTGTGCCAATAACTGTGCAATGTACAGTATCCTAGGCAGATCTCTATTTTAATCTACATAGCAGTTCTGCTATGTTATGCAAGCAGTAGTTATGTCTATTGGAAATTACAATACTCAGTGACAGGATACATAGCATTAATATTCATCTGACAGGTTAGCAGCATGATAACAAAGATAATTGGAAGAGCCAGGTAACTATCCATGCACATAACACATGTAATATCCACCTCTCTATTATCATTTGCAAGCAATAACAGCTGTGCATGTGTACATGTTATGCAAATGTGTAGTGACCCTTGTGACAGGGCTGGGCCAAATGGCTATGTGCACACCTACATAGAGTGGATATTGAGAGTACAGACACACTGGTTGAACTACCAGGTTTGTGTAGCCACCCAACCTCTCATTGTCAACCTAACAGCCACCTGCACATACTGTATGTAAGGTAGTGCACAGTACTAGTAATGAAACAGGTTGCATATCATCTTTAACTCCAGTGTAACATCTGCAGTAGGAGTGTAAGATGTAGGAGACAGCTGCCCATGTGTAATAGTCACATCATATGTGATGGCTCACACTATCTGATTATATCCTGATCATGTTGATAGTGGCATCAGAGCCTATTGATACGTGACTCTGTTTGGAGAGTGGGTGTCTGTGCCCAACAGAGCTCATGGTCCTGGTGGATATGTGAGTATATACCCAGAGAAGGAAACAGACCTGTAGACACTTGCATCATCTGTAATCAACTAATAGGATGTGATGTGCTCCTCAGAGGAGGATTGCTGCTAAAAGTAGCTACAATGTTTCCATAATAGCCAGTGTTATCATGTCCATAACACAAATATTTACATGTGAGCATCACTGTCTAAAACATCTTCATAGGCAATACGTAAACTAAATACAGTACTTGGTACTTGTAGTACTGACTGCTCATACAGGCATGTCCACTAGTCAGATACTAGTAGTTTCTAATGTCAGCTTTGTGTATGTGGCCATCCTGGGGGGATGTAATCTCTATGCCATGTACACTGCCAAACCCACCTAACACCATGCCCCACACATTGTTTGGGATGCAGCTACAGGGGTAAGCTGAAAGGCAGCCCAGTCTACAGCCATGACTGGACTGGACAGTCATGAGGTGTAGGTTAACACATGCAGCTCATCAACACAACCAACACATACCCTTACCACAACACAGTAAGGACACCCACACACACTACCGGAAATCACACACATTCACAGATGTGTCTAAGTATCTGGCCAAACAAGTGACCCCCCCCCCAAGCAGGAAGAGACAGACACCAAAATACCAAAATAGACAAACTGTATGACATAGTTTGCATAATTGTGCCACACCTCTGAACACATGACTGGAACCATGCCCAACAGTACTCATTTGTGAATGCATACTCTAGCACTATGTTACACACTGACCTATACAAGGGCATACATACTGTCAGCTGCCTGTCTGCCATGATTAGCCACATACTCATACACTCAGACCACCTTTTGAACTATACAAATGGCTCTGGCATATTCCATGTTGTTGTGCAGGACCTGTGAAGCAGTAGCCTGGACTGCATGGAAACACATGTAGGAACTGTCAGGTCTTGTAGCCCATGCAGGTATGTCCCAAGAGCTGGGTAGCATTCTGCCATTGGCCAGAATGATACTGCAGTACAGGGACAAAAGGACTGTATTCCACATTTGTCTAGTGTAGTGGTGCATGTCACAGGGTATCCAGTATCTGTCATCCTGGATAACATGGTTGACAGACCATGATGCTTTTCCAGACAGGGCCTGCACCTGTCACCCCTGGGAATCTGGAGACTGCCTAGGGCTCATGCTTCCCCTATAGTGCCTTCATCATGCACGGTTAAAGTGAAGGTCCACTGCTATTACAGGGACAGCCCTCCAAACTAGCAGCAGACAATCTCCTAAGTGAATACCTACAAATTGCAGCTGATGCTCTGGCCTACCCAGTATCCATCTTGATTAACCAATCTCTGTCAGAAAGTTACGTTCCCACACTGTGGAAAGTATCACATATAATTCCCTTCCACAAAGGCAGCCCCTCCACAAAACTAACCAATTACTGCCCCATAGCTATTCTCTCTCCACTCTCCAAAATACTAGAGAGATGCATACACTCTCAAGTCTCAGACTACCTACTTACTAACAACCTCCTTTCCAATACTCAGCATGGTTTCTGACCAAACCATAGCACCACCACTGCCTTACTCTCCTTTACTAACACTATCCTTCAGCATAAAAACAATGGCTATCTCTCCTCTGCTACTTTCCTAGACCTATCTAAAGCATTTGACATGGTCCCACACAAACAACTCATCTCTGTCCTCAATAACCTATCCTTCTCTCAATCAGTCACCAACTGGTTTCAGAGTTACCTGTCTGACCGCCAACAATCCGCTGTATGGCAGAATGATATATCTCCCCAACTACCAGTCTCCATAGGGGTTCCCCAAGTATCCATCCTTGGACCCCTACTCTTCTCTATTTTCACCAATAATCTAGCCTCTGCCACCAAACATGGCACACTCATACAATACGCAGATGACTCAACCATCATCTGCTCAGCCCAGTCCCTATCCAAACTGCAAAAAGTCACACAGGAAGCCTTTTCCTTTGTTGAAACTTGGTTATCCGATGCCCAATTAATACTCAACCCAAACAAAACTAAACTACTCATCTTCCAATCCAGTAAACATACTCAAAACAACTCTCACTTTAACATCACAGCAAAAGACAACACCACTATATACCCAACTGAACACACCAAATTGCCAGGAGTGGAAATAGACAATAAACTAAAATTTGACATTCACATATCCATGACCATAAAAAAAGTCCACAAAAAACTAGGAGCGTTATACAGAAATAAGAAACTTTTCACCAAAGCAGGAAAGATTTCAATAGCAAATTCCCACCTTATCTCCACCCTACTTTATGCCTCTCCAATATATACCATCCTAAGGCAATGCAATCTAAACAAGTTAGAGACCTGCTACAACAAAATCACCAAATTTGCTACAGGGGCATCCTACCATAGTTATCACTGTCTCTCACTTGCTGAACTGGGCTGACTTGAACTCCCTCACCTCCTTCAATGGTATCAACTCTCACTTACCCACAAACTAGTAAACCATCCACTAAATATCCCATCCCTTCAGAATCTACTCCAACCCTATTGCCCCACCAGACCACTAAGATCCAGCAAAAAAAAATCACTTGCAGATCATTAAAGCAAATAACTCTTCTGGTGAAGCACTATTCTATTGTGCCATAGCCAAACTATGGATCTCCCTCCCACCCACAATTACCTCCGTACCATCATGCACCCACTTCAAAACTTTACTAAAAGTGCACCTAAAAACATGCTGGCCATGCTCATGCATCTCCCACTCTAATATCACCACCCCATCCAACCACTACCTTTCTTTCCACCCCACTAACTACCTTGATTATAGCAAGCTCAGATGCTCATAAACCTACTACTTATTATACAGCAGGAACTTCTTATTGTAACATTTGTTAATGTCTGTTATGTTCTTTGCAGATAAAGATTCTAGTTGTCTACTGATGTACTATGTTCTTCTTCTGTAAATATGTTTGTAATTATTGCTATGTTAATCAAATTGTTATTCACTATGTAATCCAATGTAACTACTGTCTGTTTATTTTAACTGTGCAGCTTTTCTCCCCGGGCCTCTGCTGAAAATGGACCTACGTCCAGTCGGACACTCCTGGTCAACAAATGTAAATAAATAACTAATTAACTAAATAAATAAATAATAAGCAATAAACTGCGGGTCTTGCTACACAATGATACATATCAGAAACACTATACGGACACACATATGTCAATCGCTAACATGGACAACATATCTGTGCAGTGGCTGAGACATGTTTCAATGCTCTGAAGAGCACACCTGCATGACTATGTTATAACACATACCTCAACTCTTGCCCATTATCCTTTATTGGAACACACGGGCCGCAGGTGTGTCCATATTCCTGAAGGATATGTACACCCCCATGCTAATTGCACTTCCATAACATCAGATGCATTATGCTGAGCAACTACTTTTGTGCCAAAGGGGAATTCAAAATGCACCTTGAGACAGATCACCCACCAGGCCATGGACTTCCCAACTGTCATAATGTGCTGTAATGGGGAAGATTAGGTCTGAGACAGAACCATAATTATGGCTACTCTCAACTATTCCAGTATGAACTGGGAAGACTCCTCATGTACCAACACCTGCACTCAATGTATGTTGGATTCCGTCGACCCCACTGACCTGGATCACAGTAGTCACACAAACAGGGCTAACAGTATGGTACACAGAGTTAGTCTCCAATGCCAATGTCATGTTTCCTAAGAGCAGAGTGGTGAGTGCCATGGCACCCATGCAGATGGACAATGCATGTGCAAATGCTGAATCCTACACAAATGAACCTTAAGCAGTCACATATGTGCAGTGATTGTGCCATTGAAACAGAACCATGATTCAACCCAACACATGCAAGTAGGCAAACTGATGGTACCATGCTTTAAACTGTACCACAGAAGGTAGTAACTGCTGCAAGAGTGAACACACATGAGTGTAGGTGATCCCTGGTCAGCCTCAGTAAGATGCAGATACACCATATAAAACCACGCAAAGCTATTGTGAAACTAATCAGCCACATATTATGAGGCCAAGCACAGAGCATTCTATAGCTGTGTCATTAATCGTAATGGCATTGACAAGACCTGCCGTGCTGCACAGCACTATGGCATGGGAAGTACTGCACCTACAGAAATAGCAGCCGTTCATCCAGATAGGGTCTCGGAGAACCTAAAACCACTCCCACCTCCCCCCACCCCCAACAGGTACACTTAGTAATATATCCATGTACACTTCAGGGCCCCTGTACTAACGACTATGCAGGTACAAGCTGCACTCTCTAAAGCTATACATACAGTTTCATGGGACCTGTCAACATCCCGGGGTGTATCCTACACAAATGTAAGAACATTCAGCTATCCACATACACATCATGTTCAATCATAGCTCCATGTCAGGCTGTGTACACACCGAATGGTGCACAGCAACAGTTATCACACCCCACAAAGGGGGAGACACCAGTGATAATGGGACATAGTGCACAACTACCCTGCTGAGTGTGGTCTGTATGGCCATGAACCATGGTCAACGTAATTGATGTACTCGGTACAGATGTAGATGACAGTAGGGTTGATTCACACTGCATATCATGACCTTGCCAGGTCATAGGACACTATCACCCATACTGTGTTCCAGCTACACTCAGTAAATAAGGTGTATATTCCTATGTCACAGGAGTGGTTGGCAACTGGACTGTTGGCAGAACCCACTCTACAGAATGTGTCTGACGAATACACACACATCAAACCAGTGCCAGCCACAGTAATGCAGGGGTCATTCCTGGTACACCCCCTCTTTGTTATCTATACCACATAGACTAACACAGAAGGCATCAACCTATTGATGTTTACAAATGACTATGAACTAGGAGCAGTAGTTGACTCATTGTGTGCTGCGTTCAACATACAGAAGGGTCTTAGTGTGTCAGATGTGTGGTGTGTGATGTATGGCCACAATCTGACAGCTAAGTATTGCATTGTCATCCCCTATGTTACAAACCCTGTACCCATTAACTACCACCTAGGCAGCGGTCAACATAATGGCAACTGTTTGCATGGGATGCAGCTGGGCAGTACTTCCCTTTGATAGTTACGTCACCACAAAAGACAGGTATTCGTAGGAATATAGAGATAACTGTTCAGCCATACTCAACACCCATGTGACCCATAATAGATCACATATTTTCTTTAAGGTTTATTGCCCATGTGTAAATGGCCTACACTGCCCTTCACAATCCATAGCTGCACTATGTAGCATGCAGCCTACCCTGAATAAAGCCATGTCCAAGCCAGAGGTGTTGGACATGCTACACTTAACACATCCTGATCACAAATAAACACATACATCATGGACATCCACCTTTCTAGTACAAGGATCGCAACATGCCTGACAGATCCCTGTCCCATACACTTAACATACTCTTGCCATACTATGCAACCCTGTCCAGCGAAGCTGCACATCGCCTCTCTCTGTGACATGGTGTGATGACTGCATGCCAAATATATCAGTAACCATGTGTATCAGTTCTATGGCACTGCTTGAACTGACCACTGAAACTTACCTGTCTGTTGCCTATAGCTAGGTAACCTGTCTGCCTAGGCTCATAAATGGCCCAGGGCATATAGCCTACTAGATCACTATGACCATACATGCTATAGTTGATATCCAACCCTGCAAATACCAACAGGCTAGCTATTGTTCCATGTGTTACACATGTGCAACACAGGCAATACATGGCAGGATGCTACGCAGTTATACAGTGCCATGTAGATGTATATGGCAAAACACATACATGCTTGCAAGTCTGCAGGGTCACAGGTCATGTCCATAATGGCTATGTATGACTGTATATGTGGCATATACACAGCATTAAGGTCGATTGCATTAATGTGAACACATCCAGGCATGTGCTGATAGGTAAAGACACCACTATAGGCAAACAGACATGCCCACTTCAAGACAACATCCACATGGTGTATGAGCAATGTCATCACATGACACACAAATATATGGTGATAACATCACATCACCAGTAGGTGTCAAATGTGCGTGACCTATACATGTCAGTGGTGTCTGTGTCATGTAGAGTTACAAAGACATATTTGTATCTTAATAAATGTGTTACACATGTATGTTCAGCTGTACTGCTGTACTTCTCTGTGAGTTACTGTGACCTGTCCCCATTGTTATGTCTTCTAGGTATGCCACTTAGCAGACTGTTGCCGTACAGCCGCTTGGAGGATGAGGTCCTCAACCCATACCTCCTCAACAACTACATAATGCTCTTCAGCCATGTGCCACAAGATACACAGCAGCGGGATGCCCTGTGGGAGGAACTCTGCAGGAGGGTAAATGATGTTGGCAGTCACAGTCGCACCTATCAGGAGGTGCGCCGACACTGCACTGACCTGATAAGATGGACTAAACAGCATGCTAATGCAATCGCCAGGGAACAGGGTGCAACAGGTGGGGGGGCACTCACCCAGCCCCCACTCACACATACCGAGGAGCTACTGGCCAACCTGGGGACACCTGCAGACCTCCATCCACAAGCTTTAGCTGGTATTGTGGAGGTGGGTGTCTCTCAAGCACTGAGCCTGAAGTTGCCTGGTAAGTCACTACTGCACATAAAACACAACTATATATCACATAGTTACATGTGTTACTGTACAATATGTAATGTAACATCATATGCAAGACATGTATGCACACATGCCACATACTATAGCCTGCTATTCTATGTATGCACAGATGTGCATACTCCATAATATAGTGCATTGTACTGGCTTATGTGCTAACATGGACACAGCACCCTGTAGCGATCACACAGGTGTGGATAATGATCTTACTGCTGTGACACCCCTGTTTAGGTACCTCTGGCATTTTGCAGCAACAACAGCCTGTGTCAGGTGAGATTGTTATTATTTACTAGGCCTGATAATGCATGGAACATATTAATAGCATGCTATCTGCCATAACACACGTACACATAATGTGTGTTGGTCCTGTTAATGGACATTGGTCAGACCTGCAATAAATCACACTGTTTACCTATGTGAAACAATTGAAGACTATATGAAACACCTACACTAAACCTTCCAAACTGTCATTGCCAGATGTGTGGACAACTGCGAATACAATAGTGGAGGTGTGCGCCACTGTAGAGACAGGTACTACATATCAGCATTACACATGTTGGGAATATGAACAGTACTGTACAGAGAGCAAATGTGTGCACACACACTTAATGTGTTGGAGCTGGAGTATGCCTGGCCCACAGGATACACCCTTGAGGAGTATACCCTTGCTATGAATGTCACACAATGTCATGTGCTATCAGACATGTCCATGACATGTAGTGGGCTGACTGCAACACTGCTCAACTATCCTGCAAAACATGTCTAACATCCCATACATACCACCCTTTGTCTGCATAACTCTGTCCTCAGTGGGGCATATGACATCTATGGTTGTATGTCATATGGGATAACACTGACATGTGAAATAAGATGGCCATCATAACCATTGGACTGAACATGTGTACACATGGCCATAGAGGATGGCCAGAGACATGAAGCAACACACACAGTAAAAGTGATGTACATGTGTGTACACCCTGTTGTACATTGGCTCAACACAATACAACTATGGCCTTTGTGTAATGGTGATTTTGCAGATGTGAAACACTAAACATCATACAGGTCTGTGCACAGCTTGTGTAGCCATAACATGTAACCACCACATAACATGTCTTGAACATCTGGAGTGTGTCACGACATGGAAGCATTCACCCATACAGTATCCAAATACATACATGTGTTGCACAACATACACATAAATCCACATCAAGCCACAGATGCAGTACATTCAACTTGCTGGTGTCAGGCATCACTGTCATGCCTGCTCCTCATGTGTTTGAGGTACACAGATGGCATGTGGGACATAGAGTACGTGTAAGTTAGCCATGTGTGGGCATAGCTGCCAGGTATCAATAACATGGTTGCAGATGTGCAGGGGTATCAGCCGTATACCCTTCTGTGACCTGTGTCACACATTCCACACTATGGTTTATTGTGTATACACCTCAGTGATGTGGGTCACATTCCACAGTAGATATGTGGTGTATGTGAACATAGTCATGGCTATGAACTGTGTCAGTAGCTCACGCTGTATAGCAATTGTGAAGCCACATGATGCCCTGCAATGGCTATGCATATCAGGTCAATGTGCAGTATGTCTCTGCATATTTGTAGAGTAGACAGACAAAATTGCATCAGCTGAAGGCCCATGTTAATATAACATGTCCATGCATTGGTACACCATTACCGTACTGTAGATTGGAAAGGACACCATTGTGTTACACATGTATGCATGTCATTCAACATGTCAGCTGAAGACATGTCATACTACATGTGATTGGCAAGGTCATACGACACACAGCAGGCCAGTGTACTGTAAACCTCTGCTGGTCTGTGGGCACCATTGCAAAGTAGGGACAGCCATGTCGAACATGTGTGTACAGCCACATGCACAATGTCTACACTCAGCTCAGGGGTAGGCAGAATAATGTTGAACAGACATGCACTGCTTTGGGGGAGATATGCAAGCTAGGGCTCAGGCAAACATAGTATGCAGTCGACATATCCTACAGCTCACATCCTCACACATAGGGGCGGAGGCCAACACAGAGCATCAGTGGCAGATGTACAAAGGTCAGTGATGGCCTGTTAACATGTGGTGTATGTTGCACATACCATGGCAGTGCAGTGCAATGGTGCAAAGTGCATGCATTGTGTTGCAGGTATGAGGGATAGGCTACTAACACAAATGGTGCAATACAGGTATGTATGCTAACCACCACTATAATTATGTAAGGTGCATGCCATCTGCTATAACATATGCATGCTGTTGTGTGCAACTCAGGGATGTATGATAAGTACCACTATAATTGCCTATGCTGAAACTATAATTATCTAAGCTGATTGCCATCTTCCATATCACCTGCATGTAGCGTGTGTGTCAGTGTATGTCAGTGTGTGTCTGTTTGTGTCAGTGTGTGTCAGTGTGTGTCTGTGTGTGTCAGTGTGTGTCTGTGTGTGTCTGTATGTGTCTGTCTGTATGCGTGTGTGTGTGTCTGTGTGTCTGTCAGTGTGTGTGTGTGTCTGTGTGTGTGTGTGTGTGTGTGTGTGTGTGTGTGTCTGTATGTGTGTCTGTATGTCTATCTGTGTGTATGTGTCTGTGTGTGTGCCTGTCTGTGTCTGTCTGTGTGTCTGTCTGTCTGTGTGTGTCTGTCCATCTGTGTGTGTGTGTGTGTGTGTGTGTGTGTGTGTGTGTGTGTGTGTGTGTGTGTGTATGTGTGTGTCTGGTATAACTTTTAATGTACAGTTCTTGTCTTCCCCTCACAGGTGTTGATGTAGGTGCATTGCCCTCCTGCGGTCCACCTGATGTTAGTGTCCCAACAGACTCTAGCAGTGATGATGATAGTATGATTGAGGCACAGGCAGGATTGTCAGGGGGCTGAATCTGTGCCATTGGTTGTCATTCCACCTATCTCCCCCTCATCCTCGCACACAGTTCCCCTGCCTGCACATACCCCATCGCTACCGGCCATAGAGGAAAGACAGTTGGCAGGTGGTAGCATGGAACAGGGAAGTGTGGTGACTATGGAAGGTGTGCCTGCACACTATGATCCCAGTCAACAGACTGGTGATGTCCCACACAGGCATGTGCCCAGTGCTGCTCGTAGGAGGACCACTGGCCAACATGCCCCTGCAAGACCAAGCACATCAGCTGGAATCACCAGATGCATGTTTCGAGCTGTAATGGAGGCACAGGCATGTACTGAATGGCACAACAGAGAAGGTCTGAGGCATCAGAAAGCTGCTGTCCGTTCACTAATTGACAACATCCAGGCACTTGCAAATGCTCATCAACATCTTGCAGATGTGTTGGATAGATGATTGGGTGACATGATGGGAGTCCTTGACCGTGGTATGTCAATCCTCGAGCGTGGAATGTCTGTGCTGGAAAATCTGGTGGGAGTGAGGCATCAGGCACGTGGACGTAGGTCAGCTACATCACCTGTTGAAGGTCTACGTGAACATGCTACTGCACATGCCCGCTCCCATAGTTGTGGTAGCAGCAGCAGTGCAGCTGGTGCTGTGCAGTCCACACCAGGACACAGCAGGCCACGAGCACGAGGGACATGAATCCAGAGGACATGTGTCATCGGACGGTACCCAATCTGGACCTCTGCCTGTTAGTGCCCATGCAACACCTGGCAGGCGCAGGTCACGTGGCTGTGGCCAGATACCGTGAACTGTGAAACCTGCCTTGTACAGTCTGCAACTGTCAATATTACCCCTGTGTAGGCCAGCCACATGCCAGACCTGTGTGCATGCATACACACACACTGGAAACAAATGTAGGGCACCTCAACACACACACGCATAACATCCACACATGCCCAATGATATCACAGGCCCTAACACACATGCATGATGTCATCCAATGGCACAGCCTAGGCCTCTGGCAAACATTATCTCCCTGTGCATATGATGATGCCTGTGCCGCATCCCTGTCACACACACCATCGGTGCAGGGACATGTTCATATGGTCTGATGCACAGGGTGAGCATACTAGGTAGAAAATTGTAGATTAATATTGTTGAGTAGTATTGACAGGCAGCAGACATACCATGTATTGCAGTTGTAGAGTGCATTTTGTACGTTTGACAGTATGTATCATGTGTAACAACACTAACAGCATGTTGATCCTGATGTTCTGCCTTCTTCTTTCAGGTGTAGTTGCATGTGCCAGGGGATGTTGGTATTTTCAGGAGTCCCATATGCACATGTTGACTACCCACAAGTCAGTATGACAATACCTGTATGCATGTTGTAGCTTCCACATCACAGTTATAGTCTCCCATGTTTCAATTATGTTTACTGTTCTAATGATCCAAAAACATGATAGCTGTGTAGTAAGCTACTGTGTTCAGAGATGTCACATCCATAGTGGGTGACATCACAGGTATAGTTACCTGGAGTGTGGAGTGGGTAAAAGAGTGGTATACCAGGAGACAAGGGTAAAGGCCAGTGGCAGTAGTGGCTTCTCACTGGGAAGCGGTAATACCCACTGCCATGACAGCATGCAAACACAAACACACCCACACACTCAGGGATTCAAAGACACAGTAACACACACTCTGACACACACACACACACACACACACACACACACACACACACACACACACACACACACACACACACACACACACACACAGTTGCCAGTGTTCTGATGAGAACCCCTGCCTATGTGCATATCATCATTATAGTACTACACAATGACAAGATGTGCCAAAGAGATTACACATATACAGGTAGTTGAAATGGCCTAAGATCGAGGACATCGACAGGGATACAACAGTGCAGTGAGTGTATGTGGGGAGGGGGGTCCATCAGTAGGCTATGCAACAACAGGTCACACCCCAGGGAGTACATGTTAACAGGCGGTTAGTATGCCTGTCTATGATTGATGATATCAACAGGGATGCTAGATTGTTTTGAGTGGATGGGGGGAGGGGGGCATTAACATTTCACTACGGTAAAATACAGCCTCACTCCAGGAACCAGACAGCCATACACACAGACAGCCATAGACACACACACACACACACACACACACACACACACACACACACACACACACACACACACACACACACACACTGGCATTCACAAAGATGTACACCTATGTTACATACATTCAGACACTTTACATGTGTGAGGTTTAATCACCTGTCTATGCCTTTCTTTCTATACTTCACTCTGTACAGGTGTCAACAACAGTGTTCAGGAGAGTGATAACATGTGGGATGTATTCCCAACCATACGTGACATATATGGACACACACCCACACGTGCCAGTACTGTGAATCAAACACCAGCCTATCTCATGATAGATACCACACAAGTACAGCACTATCACATCCAGTACAATGCTTACTGACTCTTTCCTTTGACAACTGTGCTGATATATGCACGATATATGCACAGTGGAAGTATTACTGTTTCAGGTGTCATGAGGTTTGCCTTCAGTGTCACCCTTACAGCATTCTACATTTTATGTCTTCCACTTCAATTAACAAAACCTGACCTTAGCAGGTACACATGTTAATGTAGGATTGGTTGTAACACATCAGTGAGCTGTCCTCACTAATCATTCACCTGCAAAGAAGCCCCACCACTTAGTAGTCATGTCCAAACATCTGTCCATACCTCATATATGGCTTACTGTACTTAGAGCATATCACCATATACAGTTGGCAATGTTGAGGCTGTATTGCAACAGCATGATGTACTAAGACAACAGTCACCTTCAGACATCAGACACTGCACACACATGTAATCTACACAAACAGCAGTACATATACACATATGCGGTCTACATCAGTATATGCACTAGCAGATCAAGGGGATACATTCCATACCTTCCCCACACCATGTGTGAAACATAGCCGAGCATTACACCATAATGGATGTTGTATTCATGTACTGGTAGGACACCACCACTTTCACCGAGTAGTCATGTGTACATATATTACAACAGCACATATCAGCATGACACACTCGGCATTATTCATGTCATGCTCCTATGAAATGTTACTTTGACAGTGCCATGGTGAAGCCAGGGCACTGTAATGGTCAACAGTAAGCACATCATATTTCCAACACACACCTCATGTGTACTGGAAGAGTGCCAGCAATGTGCTCTTTTAGAGCTAGGCAGTACACTCATTCAAGCATGTGCAAGGTCTGGGGCTTGTAAACTTCTTACCCCAGCATGTACTGGCTATTGTGGTACTCAGGCTAATGTCCAAACAGCACACAACATGCATGGCTTGCAACTGTTGACATGGTGTATATGTAGTAGCTGTGGCCACACATGGCTGTACATGTCATGAACATATCACCTGTGACTACTCAGGAACATACAGAGCAGAGCTGGATTTCCCTGAGTCTGTCAATACAGGCCTTGTGTAGGTACTATGGTCCTCTTATTTGGGTATGTTTGCAGGCATTGCATTAGGTGGACATGGCTAAAGACATACATGCTACATGGGGTGTTGTATGATATGGTAGATGTCATGGGTGACCAGTAGAGAGGGGATATTACTTCTGTCAACATAGATATCAAACCTTATGTACTGTTAGCATGCTATCTGCCATGTGCATGTGTGTAATGACTGTAGCCACCTGTATGTAGAAAGGTAAACGTAAGCTATGGTAATGTAATTTATGTTGTATGAGTGTGGGATGTACATATCCAGAGCAGGTACGGTAAGGTTATATCCAACCATGAGGGTGATGTTTATTGGTGTACAGCAACAGTCGGCCCTGTTAATGTTGACAACATCTGAGGGACCCTGGTATGTGTACAACTGAGCTGGTTACAAACAGTGGTATTATTGCATTGCATAACACATTATGCAGCTGTGTCTGTACATGGGTACTTTGCACAGTTGATGTAGGCCTTGGTACAGTCCACCAATCAAGGGTCATCTAGTGGTCTACCATACTGTGTCATACCACATATGGATGTGTGTTGGTAGTGTGGGAACATGATGGTGGATGTATATGAGGATACAACCCAAAATGCAGCATTTGCCACTGTCACCTGTACCTGACTCATCTATGTTGCGTTATGTCGGAGTAGTGTTCTTTACCGGTGAGTAGCCTTTACGAATATGTGTACACCACCACCTGGAATGGTCCATATGACTGTTATGGCCCACATGTCTGGATCTTTGTTATATGGGGGGTAGTGCAATTGTGCACTACAGAGCCTTCAGCCAGGTGTTCCTCACTGCACAGATGTTGGTATTCCCCATTGTAGGTTCTACATTGAGCAAATGGATTACTAAAGCCACACATCTAGCATGGGTTAGCATAAGCATTCAATGCAACTGTCATGCAGGTGTCAGGGTGTTACATCTGTGTGTAGGACATTTGCCTTGAAATGTGGCTATATGGGTAAATGTGACCTAGGTATTATCCACACACATGTGTAACATGGATGCATGCGCTCTGTGTTGAAGGCTCGTCATTCGGTCATGACAGCCCAGAATGACAGACACTGGACAACCTCATAATAACAGCAGAACATTGGCTCATTGTTTTGGTCTAGCAGTTGCCACCCGTACCATGATATCACTGCATGTGGCATTAATGTGCTTGGTAGCAAATGCCCCATGTAAGGTGACGGACAGTGGCAGAGCTTGTGTATATGACCAATGTGAGATATACTTAGCGTAGCAGTCCTGCTAATAATGACAACTACTAACACAGCCGGGAGAGGTCATCTTGACTACTGCACCTCAGTAGCATTACACAAGGTGGCTCACACATTATGCTTGCACATGCCACTGTTCCATGTATAATGCCACTGTCCACAACCTGCTATCAATGCATGCCTTTCAGGGCAGCAAGGTGTGTGACACATGCTGTAGGTAGCATCCATCTGTGCGACCCAGGTAACCTATTGTCTGTCACGTCCAGACATGCATGAATGTGTATACGTAACATATATATGTCAGTATGTCATGTACATGTATGCATGTGTATCACACAGCACAGACACAGATATATCATTTACAGGCCACATACAGGTATCAGGTAGTAAACAAGTATGATGTGCATATATACTGACAGGTAAGATATACCTAACTGTAAACCTGTGTGTTTACAATATGAGTCCATTACAACATGTTCTGTACATGTAAGTGTTTGAGCATGCACACTGTGGCCTTCAGTGGTTAGAATCAGAGTCCATCCCAAACAGCCTTGTGCTACTAAGTGTATGAGCGTACCCACTGCAACCTTGTGTAATTTGAGTCAGTGCATCCAACAAGCCCTTTGTTACTAAGTGTATGAGCATGCCCAGTATAACCTTGTGTAGTTGTTGTCATAGTGCATCCCAAACAGCCCTGTGCTACTAAGTGTATGAGCATGCCCACTCTAACCCTGTATAGTGATAGTAGTTGTCCATTCTGCAGATGGCCATACTCCAGTTCAGATTCCTGTTGTGCTACAACTATACCTCTCAGGCCTACCTGTGGATCGTGTGTCTTGTTTGTGCATAAAGGTTGTCATGGACACCTACTTTAAACACAGGTCTATAGCTATGTACTTCATGACTGTCAGTCTCCCTGTTGTTTTCCTTAATTGTAGAAGGGCAGTCTGACTGCCTTGGAATGAGCAATTTCTGTGGTGTGTCTTGTAACTGCATAGTACTGTAATAGTGAACCATAGCTAGGCAGGAATTCTGATCCCACCACAGGCAACTGTGTGCATGTGTGTTTGTATCTCAGCAAATTCCTGAGTGTGTGTGTCAGCATAGGCTGAATGTGTTTGTGTGTATTTCTGTCTGCATCCTGTCATGGCAGTGGGTTTTGCTGCATTCCAAAGAGATACCTCCTTTTGCACTGGCCTTTATCCTTGTCAACCGTTATACCTCTCTCTTCCCCCTCCCCACTGCAAGTAATCGGTCCTGTGATGTCACCAAGTTCAGACATGGAATCAGTAAGTGTAATCGTATGTGTTCTGTGGCACATACCCCAACTGCATACTACTGTACTAGTTACCTTTACATAGGCAAGACGTATATGCACAATACTGGCAAGTGTGTGCATGATTGTGTGAGTGTGACTACCCTATAGCCAGGCATACACATGAGTAATGTCTTTTAGCACACCATGGTAGCCATCTGTGGTGACCGGTGTCTACAAAGTATTACATAGTTAGGAATGGTAAAGAATACACAGTCAAGCACGACTATAGTTGGGTACGTTATTTTCCTGTGCCACTGTCGAGCAGTGACACAGAAGTGATCACTGGGGTGTAGGTCCATACCCATCATTCCCCCACCCTAACTCCACAATCCCCAGGGTAAATTACATTAGCCATCATTCCCCACCCCAAACTCCACATACACAACAACCATCCCTTCTCTGGTGAACTGCTTATGATTTAAATGTTATAACAGATGAGATGCCTCTGTTTTGTGTACAAGTCAGTTCATTTGGTACCCTTCTGTGTCACAAAGGGCGTTCAGTCTTGTGTGTGTGTGTGTGTGTATATATATATATATATATATATATATATATATATATATATATATATATATATATATATATAGAGCGCTATGGCTGTGTATATGCATATATATATATATATATATATGTGTGTGTGTGTGTGTGTGTGTGTGTGTGTGTGTGTGTGTGTGTGTGTGTGTACACATCCCATAAGTGCATATATATATATATATATATATATATATATATATATATATATATATATATATAGGTTCATAGGTTCATACTAGGCTATCTGCCCTAGGGCATTTATAAGTCTAGCCAGAGTGTGTTTGGCTTTCGCCACCCATTTTAAATTAATTTTGCTATGCCCTTTTTTGAGGTTAGTATACTGTCCCTCTAACAGTGACACAGAAGTGATACCTGGGGTAAACCTACGATCTCCCATCCACTCATCAAGATTCCTCTTGAAGAGAGTCAATGAGGGACTCTGCCTAACCTGGACTGGGATTTTATTCCAGAGTGAAGGGAGCCTCTGGGTTATGAATCTGTCCCTCCAGCATGTCCTATTTATTTCAGTGCTGAGGTTCAAGTCTCTTGAGCGCGTAGCTCGATGGGATCTGGATTTTCTGAGGTGCAGCATGTCCATTAATTCCGGGTTGGACATGGTTTTATACGTCAGGCACAGATCACCTCTGAGCAGGCGGTATGCCACTGAGTAGAGCTGGAGTTTCTTTAACCGGGCAGCATATGGCATCTGTTTGAGCCCTTTGATCCTCTTGGTGAGGTACTTTTGGGGTCTTTCCAGTTGCAGCAGGTGTCTGGTAAGGTACATCCCAAAAGTGGCATTGTACTCAATTATGGGCCTGATGAGGGATTAGTAAAGAGGCACGATGACCTCCCCTGATCTAGATGTGAATCCCTTCATGATTAGGTGGACTATATAAAATGTTTTTCTAACCTCTTTGGCCACGTGGTTGTCAACTTGGGTCCCCAGGTCCCTAATTACTTCTTCTGTACTTAATAGATTACTACCTATGTGGTAATTTGTGGGCACTTTGTTTTTGCCAAAGGGGATGACTATACACTTTTTGGCGTTTAGCTTGAGGCCATGGCTCTAGCACCAGTTGTCCGTTTCTATGAGGCCCTTTTGGAGGATGCTTGTGTCGGCTGGAGAGTCGATTATGGTGCCCAGTTTGCAGTCATCTGCGAACTTGGTCAGCCACAGTCCTTCCATGTTGGCCTGTACCTCTGAGAAATATATACCGAACAATAGAGGTCCCAGGACTGAGCCTTGTGGGACGCCACTTGTAACTGGTTTGGAGTCTGACATGGCTCTAGCAATTCTAACCATGTGGGTTCTGTCCTTGAGCCAGTTTGCAACCCGTCTAGTGACATAGGGGTTTATATTTAAGCTGGTGAGCTTATCTATAATGCCTGAGTGGGGTATTGTATCGAAGGCTTTTGCGTGGTCCAGGTAGGCTGTGTGGACCACCTTCCCCTCGTCAATGGCCTTGGTGACTGTTTCAAAGAAAGCGACCAGGTTTAAGAGGCGGGATATGCCCTTAACAATGCTGAACTGGGTAGGATCCAGTGTCTGTAGGTCCCCAATATCTTTATTTATGAGGTCCATGATGATCCTTTCCATAGCTTTGCAGACCAAGCTAGTCAGGCTTATGGGGCGATAGTTTCCAGGATCCGTTGAGGCACCACCTTTGTGGAGAGGGACCACTGTTGCTGTATGCCACTCTTTGGGTACATATCCTGTAGTAAGGCTAAGTTTGAACAGTAGTTTTATGTTTGGGTTTAGCTCTTCTTGGAGTTCATGTAGGACGCAGCCCGAGACACAGTCTGGTCCCATTAATGCTGTGTTTTTTGCTTTGGAGAGGGCGGCTCTTACCTGAGCATCTGAGATGTCAGGGGGGGAGCACTCTGCTGGGATAGATATTTGCCCTTTTGGTGGGGGGGAGAAGTTTGCGCTGAACCTGTCAGCTAGGATGTTGGCAATGTCTGTGGGTTCGGTGTATTTTTTGTTATTTTGGACTAATTCTGAGCATATCTGGGAATTCCCACCCAGGTTCCTAACATAACTAAAGAAAGCCTTGTGATTATCCTTAGCGTCCTGTGCAATTTTTCTCTCGAAGCTGGCCTTAGACGATTTTATGAGTGCCCGTAGTTTTTTGCTAATACTGATCAGAGATGCCTTCCCTTTTTGGGATTTTGCTCTATCATGTAGTAGCTTTCTCCTTCTATTGTATAGTTTGTTTATGGCTGGGGTCCACCAGACAGGACATCTGCCTTTGGAGGATTGAGTCTTGGTTTTATTTGGGATTGCATGATCCATGCATTCCTGAAGGTGTTCATAAAATGCGTTTATACAGGATTCTGCGGTCTGGGCCATATTTTCCACAGGCCCGGGGGCTTTGAAGGATTCCACCTCGGTTTTGAGGAGTGTGAGATTTGCTTTAGAGAAGTTTTTCACTGTGGTTTTCTGGTCCCGGGGTGGGGTCGGGATGTGAATATCCAATGAGATTAGTTTATGGTCTGATCTTACCAGTGAGGGATACACTTCTGGTCTGGAGCATAGAGTCCCCATGTTGGTGATGATCAGGTCCAGTATGTGTTCCCCTCTTGTGGGAGTGGTAACAAGTTGTTCCATAGCATTTGAGTTTATAAATTCTAGGAACCTTTGGGCTAGGGTGTTGGAGCTAGAGTAATGCTCCCAGTCTATATTTGGGTAGTTGAAGTCGCCCAATATAATGGTGTTTGGAGAGACCTTCATATTTTCCTGTGTTCTCAGGAAGGCCGAGTGGGGTTCCCGGTTTGGGAGGGTGGTCTGTAGCAGGCTATAAACTGGAAGGCAGTTCTACCCAATGTTAGTTGCACATGGATAGTCTCTGATGCTTAGTGCTGTGCCACCAACCTGGAGGTGTGGGTATATTTGAGGAATATTGATACTCCCCCTCTTTATGTGGTCCGGTCCAAGTTTTGGGGACGAAAAGCATGGTGTGAGGTATAACTTGGTAGTGCTGGGGTGCTCTCGGGAGCCTTGAACCAGGTTTCTGTTACTGCACAGATATCGATGTTCTCCATGCTAAGGAGAGTTTCGAGTACGTGCATCTTGAGGTTTAGACTTCTGGCATTGAGTAGCATTACTCTTAGTTTCTTATCCCTTGTGATACCTATGGAGGTGGGTTTGTCTTTTGAGCCTTGCCTAAAAAAGGCACTATGGGGGTAGCAAGAGCCTTTGCCAATACCCGAAAGCCCAGGGGTGACAGGTGCAAGCCGCCCTAGAAGCATTGTGGCTTGTCGAGCATGTCATCCCAGGCTGACAGGCATTGGATCCCCTTTGAATGACACCTATACTTAAGCCAATTGTTGAAATTGATCATCTTGTCTTCATATTGTGGCATCATTCTTGGTGAGGATAAGATGCTACTCAAGGTCAGGGTCATACCGGCCTGGGCTACATGCTCAGAGAGCTCCTCTATGTCTCTTTTCATGTAGTCCAGGGAGGTACGTCTCAGGTCATTCACACCAGCATGGACAATGACTGAGTCATATTTGTACTTGCCTTGGAGTGACCTGAGTGCTTGTGTTATGTAGCGGATCCTAGCGCCCGACAGGCAGCTCACTGTGACCTTCTCCTTGTTCAGCCTGGTGAGCGGGACGACGATAGAGTCACCTATTACAAGTGTATCAGGTGTGTTGTTTAGCCTTAAGGGCTGTGACTGTTCGGCACCCTGGCTCTGTGAGCTATGTGTTGCATGTGTTTTGTTTTGGGGTAGCGGTTGCTTAGGTGTCTGCTTTGGAGGTCTCTGCTGCTTAGGCAGATTTTTATTTAGAGCCTCCGAGTATGTTTTTGTGTGCTTATTTGTTTGGTTTGCTGTCGTGGTAGATCTATGTGAGACTGGAATTGTAGTGAGTGTGGTTTCCTTCTCCTCCTGAGTTGAGAGAGCTTAGCCTCCAGTTTGGCTATATGGTTGCATCTCTCACATGTGTTGGAATTTGTTGGGAGGAGGAGAGGGTTGTCTCTGTACATGAAGCAGTTGTAACATTGTCTCAAGATTCCCAGATTCACCAGCTGGACCGGAGAGGAGATTGACAACTGACCTTTGGACATGCTAGAATAGTATTGGGAATTCCTTTATAATTGAAAAAAAGGGCCAGTGGGGAACAAGGTACTCAAGGCGAGTTTGTGAGGGTGTAGTGCTTTTAATTTTTTAGTGCTGACTTACATAATTGCTTTAGTGAGCAAATGCCAGGTAACTTAAATGCAATGTGTTACAGGTAACTTAAATGCAAAAATGACAAACAGTAACTTTCTTTCAAGTGAAACAAGGAAATAAGTATAGTAAGCAATGCAGATATCACTTGGGATCCACAGAAGCGCTGAAAAGCCGCATTTTAGGTGGAATTAGCGTTTCAGGGAAATAACAAGCAAACAAACAACAAGCATGCAAACAAAGCTAGATTCAGCAGGCCTGGATCTAGTCTATGCTACAGCAAACAAGGTGTACCAATTTCAGTAAGAAACAGTTCAAATATGCAGGCACTTTAAGCCTTTAACCAGAAATTCCCAGCTCAAAAGGGCAGAGTCCAGCCTGTCCTTCCACAAGAGTGCAGACCATGAACCTTCTTAATGTAAAATAACTGGCCTGAAGCCCAAGTGCTTAAACCAGAACTAAGACACTTTTAGAATAGCAGACACTGAGCCCTCAATCAGCAGTTCCCAACTTATAAGGATGTAAGCTACCAGTCCTGCCACCACAGTGCAGGCCACAATCCTTCCTAATGTAAAACAACTGGTCTGAAGCCCAAGTGCTTAATCCAAAAGACTTAGAATGATAGCTACACTTTAATCAAGTTACTACCAAGCAGTAATAAATACAATTGAATACTTTAAAGAATGCCTGGATTAGTGTTCAAGTTATACAAACAAAGCTAGATTCAGCAGGCCTGGATCTAGTCTATGCTACAGCAAACAAGGTGTACCAATTTCAGTAAGAAGCAGTTCAAATATGCAGGCACTATAAGCCTTTAACCAGAAATTCCCAGCTCAGAAGGGAAGACATATAAATATATATATATATATATATATATATATATATATATATATATATATATATATAGTTATGACAGTTGTACAGATGTAGACTTGTGTTTGTTGCTTCACAGACTACAGTACATTCAAGGGTACTGTACATATGTCACAAAGGGACTGTCCCATCTGTTTTCAGTATTGTGGAATACCTGTAGTAGGATGTGCATTATAGACTCCATGCAACATGTGTACAACCCAGATGGCTTAGTGGTACATCCAGTGACCTCAGTGTGTATGGTCCAGGGTTTGTGACCTGCAAGCCTTGTTGATACTGTCAATTAGTACAGCATAAGACACTTTTAAGCAGGTGTAAATGTGTTTTTGCGACAGTAAGCAGTGGGTACATGCAGGTAACAGACATGTACAATCTGCAGTACACCTGGAATGCCCTTCTTTGGAAATCCTGCTGATGTCACCTACCTATGAATGCACCTCTTGGACTGCTGTAACCCAGTATTCTCCATAGCGCGTGCTGTAACTGCATATTGCTGTAGTGTAATAAACTAGTTAGGTAGGGGTTCTATTCCAAGAGAAACCAACTGTGTGTGTGTGCCTCTGTCTGCCTGAAACAGGAGCAATGCTTTTTAGAGTATGTACACTCTTCACGGCTCACATGACCACCTTTGGTAATCCTGCTGATGTCACCCACCTAGAAATACAGCTCTAGGAGTGCTGTAAACCAGTGTTCTCCGTAGTGTGTGCTGTAACTGCATATTTCTGTAGTGTGATAAACTAGTTAGGTAGGGGTTCCATTCCAAGAAATACCAACTGTGTGTGTGTCTGTTTGCCTAAGACAGGAACAATGCTTTTTAGAGTGTGCACACTGTTTACATTCACATGACCACCTTTGGCAATCCTGCCGATGTTACCAACCTAGACATACACCTCTGAGACTGCTGTAACCCAGTAATCTCCATAGTGCATGCTGTAACTGCATAATGCTGTATTGTGATACACTAATTAGGTAGAAGTTCTTTTCCAAGACATGGCAAGTGTGTGTGTGTGTGTGTGTGTGTGTGTGTGTGTGTGTGTGTGTGTGTGTGTGTGTGTGTGTGTGTGTGTGTGTGTGTTTGACTGTCAGAGCCTGTGTAGAGGTGGCTGTGAGTGTTTTACCACTGGACATGTTGTAGTAGTAGTTTTCCTCTATGGTGTCTGTCTCATATGTCATAATGTCCACCTCACGAGGACTACAGATGTCAGTCAGCCAAGGGACTGTGTTGGCAAGCCATACCCCTACATCTGGCAAAAGGCCTGATGAACAAAGTATGCAACCCTACTATTACCCAGAATACATCCTGAACCCATGTGTCGTACACAAACACACTTGCCTAGAATATCCTGCTATGTTGCTAGTACCCTGCACATTGATGACAGATAGTAGGCATGGTGCAATTGCAGTGGGCTGCAGAGGGCATGGCACCCTGTACCGCAGTATAATAGGCACATAATTTCAGACAATGTGCCTTCACTATGTTCCCCAATGGATGCCTGCAACATATATGGTGCCATCAAATGTGATCCACAGAAGCCATACAATGCCTTACACATGTGCCCTGTATGTACCAATGCCACTAACACCAGGGAATACCTGTATCATGCTATCAATGCAGATGCAGGGTCAACCTGCTGACTATAAGCAGGTTCTGCCACACCAGGCAAGTATTGGCATACCGTAGGATAACAGGTCTGTGTACAATACATGTGCCTGCCAAACCAAGTACACCTGTACATGTCACTCTACATTATTGTGGGACATGCACATCCCAGGCAATGTCCATGTCAAGGACTATCAAACACAGACATGGCATGCATTGCAAAGCTATGGCCATACACAATGGTAACCAGGATGTCAGGACAGTTCATACAATGCCCATCTGTGTGGGACATTGCAGACACTACACCTCTGTACCACACTGCACACCATTGTCGGGTGGCATGATGCCAAGGATTACCCCTCACCCAGCCTTGTACAGCCATCTTGCACAGCCAACCACTACAAACCCATGAAGCAATGCACACATGCATGTCAGTACTGGCACCTTGTGTCTGCATGTGGGGTATGATGCTCCCAACCACAGTCACTCCCAGTATAACTCTCATTGGCATACTGACAGATATCAAACACGTTCACATGCCCTAGCCCATAGATTCTCTGGATATCCCCTGTGGTGCATGTAGTACCTGTGCATTACTGCAGTGTGGCAAACTAAGTGGTTTGGAAGTGTATTTGTGGGCCTGGCAAAGACTGTGAATGTGAGCCCATTAGACAGTGTGGTAGTGATGACAATGAGATCCGTTCACGTGGACAGCCATGTGCGCTACACCTAATGTATGTCTACTATATCTCTGTTGCAGATGTCGCACACCAACACACATATATGTTCTTACAGCACACCAACATGTCAGCTTTGTGACACATGGAGTAACTGCATGCACTTGTAATAGTAATGACTAGTCAGTCAGGGGTTTGAACCCCTGTACTGGTAGGTGTGTGACAGACGATGCTTAGGTTTTAGTATCCAAGCCCTTCTCTGATGTACTTTGCCTCTGTCTGTCACTCCCACACACTCAGGGGTTGGGAGGGTGGCCTAATGGTTAAAGTGTTTGCCTTACAAATACAAGGTGCAGAGTTTGAGTCTCACAAGGGATAATTGGCTAAGCTTAAAATGGCTCACAAGGGCAGTTAGCTTAGTACTAATCTATGAATCTATGAACCTATGAACTCTCTGGTGAATGTGGAGGTCTACACCTACTCAGCAGCAGCTTGTGTATTGGAAGTGATGGTCCTGTTCGGGTGATGGCCTCTGCACCTATTGCAGTCCTCCTCTAGCTGATTGCATGTGGAACAGCTGTGATGATGTTCACATAGCCAATCACATGAAAAACACAGTACAATATCTAGGAACATCATGTTGGTGTTTGCCCATGACAGTTGCTGTGAGTGGTACCTGGATCTGGTGTTTGGTAAACGGCATCACAGATAATATCTGGATGTTCCTCAAACAACATTCACAGTGGCAAATAGCCTAAAGACAGGAGGGTGATGTGCCAGACATGACTACAGCATGTAAGTGTAGCTATGCTTCATTGAGACAACTGCCTGTTTAACACAGTGTGTGTGGTAATGGCTATTCTGCATTTTTAAAACTGATAAGGCAGTGCTCTGTTTGTGAGGGACCCCCATCTGTCGGGCCATCTGTGGACAGGTCAGTGTGTGGAACCATTTGTTTCCTGTGTTACTCACTGAACACACATCTGTGAACAGCAGGAGCATAGTGTGAGGATTGCAGCCAGTACATGGTGACAGTGATGAGTTACTGCCATCACATCCCTGACTGGACATATGTCACATGAAACAGAGGTATGATAAACACTGTCTGGGGTTCTCAGCAACATGCCAGTAATGGCCCACTGTTCATAGCTGCAGTCACAAGTCTTCTACATGTTGTACATGCAGTATATATGCATGTGTTGTGCTCTCTCTGCAAATGTATACCATCTGTTGTGTTGGGTTGATGGTCATATCTATGCATGCTGTTGTAAGTAATCCTGAATGCTATTGACTATTACTAAGCCATATCTGTGTTTAAACTGCAACACCATAGGCTGTATGGGTTTGGAGGTCCCAGCAGAACTTCCTGTCCCACTTCAGCTGGCCATGGCACCAGGCACCAGCACATCTGGAGCCCAGCCTTAGTCCTCCACCTCTGTTGACTCTGCACCATCTTCTGATGGTACCGCCACTGAGGACGGGGCTTGTCCCCCATGGGAGCACATCCAGACAGGGACATGTCCGCTGTCATACAATCCCAGACATGGTACGTAGGGGGGCTCAATAAGAGGTTTTGAGGCCAGCTACACCAGCTCAATGGCAGACTGTCACATTTACAGACAGCCCCCAGCACTGCCAGCTTTGCAGCTGTTTTGGTGCAGTGGTGGCTGCCCATGGCTGGGGGACCTTCATTCCACTGTTTCCATCTGGGGGATCATGGGCTTGTGAATGCCGAACATCCCTCCCCATCTGAGGTGTATCCCCCCAGATGTGTCATATACCGACCCTGTATGCTGTCTTGACTGTCATCCTACCCTACCTATCCTCCACAAGCATACCTACTCTCCTTCCCCCACATTCCACTCTCACCCTACGGCAACAAAAGGCCAATCAGTTCCTAGAACAACATTTGTCCCATACATAGCTGTCCATTTCACACACGTGTCCACTGGACACATGTAACCCTTTTAATATGCATCACAACATACTCCAGTTGTCCTCACATCTATTTCTCAGGCGCACGATCCTAGTATGCACATGACTCCTAAATGTTCCAGGAACACGTGATGCGGACAACCCCATTGTACACACAACACTACCAGTGTCTCTAGGGTTACCCTATTTACATTTATCATGATGATGATGATGTCGCACACAGCACCTTGCAAGAGTACTGTTCTCACATAATGATTGGACAGGAACTGTTGTGTTAATGTAAATAACATGCACAGAGTGATGTATATGGCCAATGTACAAATGTTTGCGTGGATGACTGACACATGTCTGTCTGAGTTAGTCTTGATATTATATAGGACGACACCACTACATAATACAGGCGTTGCTGGTGTTTCCCTTTTTATTCCTTTGTAACGCTTTGTTGTCACATGGGATGTTCCTGATATATCTATATATATGTATGTATCTATATGCTGGACATAAACACTCACACATACATCTACATGATGGAATACATTTCCTATACTGTTGAATTACTGCACTGGATGATATGTTTGCGATAAAGTCTAATGTTTGTATATCTGCCATGGCTTAGTGGTAAATCACAATAGCTGTGTGTGCAGGGTCCTGGTTTCGAGGCTTGCAGAGGCCATTTATTTTGTTGCTGGGCAGAACAAGGCCATTGGATACGGTGTAATTAAGGCACATTAAAGCAGTTGTGAGTGGGTGTGCATAGGTTTGCGTGGTGCTAAGCAATGCTAATCTCTGGTTACAGTTTCTTACACTCAGCCTCTACATTGCTTTACCAGTGTAATACTGTTTCCCGTGTCCGGCTGGGGGGGGGGTGGAAGGTCATGCTGCATGTTTCATGTTTCTTTCTTGGGCTCCTCACTTCCATTGGCATAGCCTATGAACATATATCATTCTTGTATGCTGTTTGATATCATAGCTGTATATCTGTGTATATCTATGCATACACACACACACACACACACACACACACACACACATATATATATATATATATATATATATATAGTATATATATATATATATATATATATATATATATATATATATATATATATATATATATATACATACATATATATGTCTGCAACTATATATATATATATATATATATATATATATATATACACATATAGGTATATATATTTATATATATTTATATATATATATATGTGTGTGTGTGTGTGTGTGTGTGTGTGTGTGTGTGTGTGTCTGTAAAGCAATACATACCCTGCGCAAACACACTTACCCATGCTTACTGGTGTTTATATATGCTTGACCTGCTTACTAATGCCTTATTCATTATGACACTGACACTTCACTCCAGTTAACTTTTAATTGATATTTTGCAGGTTATACAGCGGATAGATGTCGCAATATGTTCATGTAAGGATTACCGATGGTATATGGTATGTGATATAGTGGGATTCGGTATGGGAATGTCTGTTCGTTAGGGGGTTGCTTTAACCAATACACTATTGCTGTGCTGCTTCATTTGCATATATACCTATATACCCATGGCTCCTGGTTCCCCAAACACACACCCTAATGCTTCCCTATCATTGCTGTCATCCATTCTCCAGTCGGATTCACGGTGTATCCACACCACTACACATTGGCCACTCACTACTCCTATAGACTCATCCTATCAGTTAACTCACTCCACGTATCCTCAGAACTCCCAAATGTTTAGTCCACAAACATTGATGACGTGAGCAACCAAAAGAATACTATTTGCAATTTTTGGGTTGTCACACATGGGACACGCATGTGTTTATGTCAAGATTAGACTCTACTTCATTACATCCTTACTCCCGTTAACATGACACTACAATAAATTAATATGTATGACTATGTGGCAAAGCACACATTACACATGAGAGCCTAATTATGTACGTGTTTGGCGTATTTCTTTTACAAATAGACCAGTTTAGTAACTGGCGTTGCCGTAGCAGGCAGATCACAGGAATGATTCCATGTGTGGGGAAGTCCTCATATTTGATTATTTTCAGCACAGCACTGACTTCGGACATTGTACACACTTCTGCATTTTAGAAGTTTCGTCGCATCCCTCTTCTGCACAACCTATTATTCTATCTACTGTCAAGGTTTGTAAGGGCACATTCATGTTATTTATGTCTGCAAATGGAATGAATGTGTTACAGAGAATGTACTTCTCCATATTGATGTCTGCATGTGTGTACGCATATATACCTATAACGAACTTGCTGATCTCCACGGGGCGGTCCAATTAGAACCAGCCCATCCAACCCTGGCATGCCTGGGTCCATAATTTCATACCCATAGTTCCTCCACCCCACCTGTGTTTAAAATACATGCATACCATCCATTGTCCACTTGTTATCGCAGTCATGACACAGCTCCACACATTGCCCTCTCCAGAGCGTTAGGGGACCTACACGTATGTTGTCCCAACCCATGTATTCTCAGGCTCTCTCACTATTTAATCCTTGAACATACCTGCCCTTGTTTGTGTAATGGTCGGAAGGCCAAATGATCTAGCAATTTTTGCGTAGTCCCACCAGGGACTACCCTCTGTGTGTAAAGTAGACTTAGCAAATCAACACTGTTAGTCCCACTGGTAATATCCTGCCTGTGGTGTGAGTAGCAGTGCTTTACTCACTCCTGCCCAGCTGGATATGACATACGCTGACAGCGCTATATAATACTGGGGTTGCTGTTGATTCCCTTCTCATTCATTTTGTATGCTTTATTGTTACGTCGTTCTTTCTTCATAGATATGTATATATATATATATATATATATATATATATATATATATATATATATATATGTATATATATATATATATATATATATATATATATATATATATATATATATATATATATATATATATATATATTATATATCTGTATATACTTATATACATTTCCTATGCTGGGCACTGCTTAGACCCATGCAAGTGCACTCAGACTTGCTTACTGGTACTTATATGTGTTTGCTGCTGCTTATCTGCACTTACACTTGCTTACTAGTACCTTATTCATTATGACAGTGCCACTTTGCTTGAATTTTATTTAAGTTAAATATCTCATGTGATACTCTTATGTCTGTTTTACGTCAAAACGAAAGTCATTCCAAATGGAAAATGATAAGTGCTATTGCTGGGCTCGAATCGTGACTGCCTGTTTGATAGGCAGATGCTCTAAACACTACACTATTGACACTTACGTTGATTCTGCATGTTTTTCTCTATTTGAATGAATACGATGTGTAAGCTATGCTCGGCAGAGGGCGGCAAAGCACAGACACACTGCGCTTTGCTTACACCTTAGCTATTGCTGCAATTCAAATGTATAATAGGGACATGGGGAAAGAGAATCTAATTGTGGCAGTTCTAGGGACAGGCTTTACATTCCACTACATGCTTGTGTGTTTACTACTTTGATTTTATTTCACTGTTCATGGACACTCTTGTATGCTTAGCATACATTTCGGTATCCACGGACACTGACTTACTGACTTACTATTAGGGGCAGGCTCTACTAGTAGGCATAGTAGGTTTTGCAAGTGTTGGGACATGTTTACGCCTCCGTAGAGCACTTGTACATGCCCCCTGCACTCGCACACGTTTCCTGTGCAAGTCGGGGGTGCGGCAGCGCGCCCTCATACATATTCATATGGCACTGCAGCGCCATCTGTAGTGAGGACGCTTAGCACAAGGCTAAAACCATCCTTACGCTGAGCTTCTTGAATCTCAGGGAGTGTGTATATAGGGCATTTTGTTCTTTTTTATTTTTGATATCCAAATTATGCTCATATATATGCTCCCTAAAACGTCTCTTGGTTTTCCCTACATAAAAGGCATTACATGACTGATATATAGCTACATATAGCACACCCAAAGAATTGCAAGTGCAATGGAAGCCAGACTTAATTAACCTTTGGTTAACCGCCACCTCTCTAGCTTCATGAATAAATTTACACTGGAGGCAAACTCCACATTTGAAACACCCAAACTCCTTGGAGGTATATACAATTTCTGGTCCTCTTACTTCAAGATACTGTTTAACACCTTTTCCTTGCCTATATATTCTACATGGACTAACTTTAGTCAGAACCTGTGTACCATCAAAACATTCAAAAATTCTCCAATTATCCTTTAAAATTTTTAAAATATTAGCTCCATCCATTGTATACGTAATAAAGAAAGCGCTTGTATATTCTCCTTTCATACTGTTGGTTAGAGTCTCACTTGCCCCCTTATCTTTTGAGATTAAAGGTACCAAAGTTCCATTCTCCCTTTTTCTTTTAATTTCATTGAACACACTTTGAATTGAATCTAAGGTGTGTCTCCTGGACAAAAACATCCGGGTAAGCTTATTACCTTCCTGTAAAAAATTCATGTCTTCAGATACTAATCTGGTTAACCTAACAAACTGCCCCTTAACGGTACCACTTTTCTAGTGCTAAGAGTGGTCACTTGAAAAATGCAAAAGACTATTAGAGTAAGTGTAATAACTGCAATGTACATTTTTTTTTCAGGCAGTCCAAAAAGTTATGGGTGCAAAATAAGCAGTGACAATGTGAGTAAAATGTAAATGGATTGGGTTCAGTACTGCAAACAATGAAAAGGTTAATTATAACTGCTTGAAATTATTAATTGAACATGTTATTTGGGGTAGTGGTTAGTGTCTGTGCCTTCTGTAGTGAAGACGCTCAGCACAAGGCTAAAACCGTCCTTGCGCTGAGCTTCTTGAATCCCAGGGAGTGTGTATATAGGGCATTTTGTTCTTTTTTTATTTTTGATATCCAAATTATGCTCATATATATGCTCCCTAAAACGTCTCTTGGTTTTCCCTACTAAAAGGCATTACATAACTGACATATAGCTACATATATCACACCCAAAGAATTGCAAGTGCAATGGAAGCCAGACTTAATTAAACTTTGGTTAACCGCCACCTCTCTAGCTTCATAAATAAATTTACACTGGAGGCAAACTCCACATTTGAAACACCCAAACTCCTTGGAGGTATATACATTTTCTGGTCCTCTTACCTCAAGATACTCTTTAACACCTTTTCCTTGCCTATATATTATATGTGGACTAACTTTAGTCAGAACCTGTGTACCATCAAAACATTTAAAAATTCTCCAATTGTCCTTTAAAATTTTTAAAATATTAGCTCCATCCATTGTATACGTAATAAAGAAAGCGCTTGTATATTCTCCTTTCATACTGTTGGTTAGAGTCTCACTTGCCCCCTTATCTTTTGAGAGTAAAGGTACCAAAGTTCCATTCTCCCTTTTTCTTTTAATTTCATTGAACACACTTTGAATTGAATCTAAGGCGTGTCCCCTGGACAAAAACATCTGGGTAAGTTTATTACCTTCCTGTAAAAAATTCATGTCTTCAGATACTAATCTGGTTAACCTAACAAACTGCCCCTTAATGGTACCACTTTTCTAGTGCTAAGAGTGGTCACTTGAAAAATGCAAAAGACTATTAGAGTAAGTGTAATAACTGCAATGTACATTTTTTATCAGGCAGTCCAAAAAGTTACGGGTGCAAAATAAGCAGTGAAAATTTGAGTAAAATGTGAATGGATTGGGCTCAGTACTGCAAACAATGGAAAGATTAATTATAACTGCTTGAAATTATTAATTGAACATGTTATTTGGGGTAGTGGTTTTCATAAAGGCATTGGCACACAGGTGGTCTTTGTAGACTTTAAAGATGTGCTAATTAAGAAAGCATTGATTTAGAAAACATTTAGGATTTCTTAAAATAGATAGTTATTAAGGACAGATGCTTATAAACTATCATATGTTTTTTTTTATTTTGACATGGTATGAATATAGAAATGGCACATGCTTTTTTTTGCATTCTAGATTGACCTTCAAACTATGGGAAGATCCATTTTATTAAAATCTGGTTGAGACAGGGTTCAAAGTTTTTACTAAATTTCCTGAAAATGTTTTCTGGAGTTGGGGATATTTGGCAAAAATTGTCTACAAATATGCAAGGAAGATTTCCAGTAATAACATTTGTTGATGGAATCCTTCAGACTCTACAAGATGCTAGATTGGTATCCATTAGCCAGGTAAACATTTTAAGTATAGATGGTCTCCTAGAATCAGCTTCTGAAAAAAGTGAAACAGAAAAAACTGTGTAGCCAGTACTGCTGAACCAGAATTATTAGTATTGTTGTTGTTTGTCTTTCGGCTTTTTCCCGGTAAGGGGTCGCCACAGTGGAACTCAGGTCTGCTAATGATTGGCAGTAGATTTTTACAAAATGCCAAGGTGCCAGCTCGAAGCCCAACCTTCAACGATGGCACACCCATTTACACACGCATGTTTTTCGAATGCTACCCAACCGCAGGGAGGACATGCAGACTCCACACAGAAGGCACTCCCAAGGCAAGCCGAGAATCGAATGGGAGAACCTCTTGCTGTGAGGTAACAACGTTACCGCTCTACCACCATGGAATACATAATTATTAGTATTGTATATGTCACAAATAAATTATTTTCACAGGGGGAAAAACATACAATTAACCTCAATTTTTAACTATATTGCTACAGTGATAAAAAGCCTTAAATATGGGTGCTGTGATAATTTGATTTTACTACATTTCTTTTTTTAAAATTGGTACTGTTTCCTGTGCTACATTATATAATGTTGTAACCAGATAAGTACACTATAGTTATCAATTCAAGTCCATGAGAAGTTTAACCCAAGTAAGACGTCATGATATTTATTAGAATGAATTCTCACCTGAACAATGCAAACATAGTAAAAGGCTGTGGGCAAGCAACCCTTGTCCTATTCCTATACCTTTTAATTAGTTCAGATTGGTTGCTTTTAGTAACTGTTCTCAGCTTTTTCCTAGCAATCTCTAGTCACTTATTTAGATAAATTAGTGAGCAGGGGGGACCTCCGATAATCATGGCTGGTTTGTTCTTGCAGTTACGTGTTTTTTTTTTTTTTTTTTTTTTTTGGCTGGAAGTCAGAGAGATCTTTGGGCACTGGTAAGAAAATACATTTCCAATAATAGAATGCACCCCGATTTCTTTATTTTTTAATTTGTTTTGTCACAGTTAGACTGAGCTGCAGTACAGTATAGCAGCAAGGTTGAATACTTAACAGCAGTAATTTTTACACCGGTTTTGGTAATTGCACCTCACAGGTGATCACCAAGACTATCTAGTGATCATCTGTGATGTGTAAGTGTGATCAACAGAACTATCTGTTTGGGGGCTCAGTCTGTTAATTAAATCAAAGGACAATTAGGGTTACCACAACAAAGGGAATATAACTGTGGCTTAATGGGGTTGCATACAGTGTATAGGTCCTCAGTGCTTATTTGACATATATTACTGTGAACATTTTTTCTTTACTTTCATCCCAACCTAAAATAAGAGTGCACACAAAGTGGCACCTTTTGGGGTGTGTGAAAGTACTGGGAAGGTATATGATCTGGTTTGCCTAAGGGCAGTGTTTGTATCTATTGTACATCTATATCTATGTACGCTGAAATACTGAGGCCATTATACCTATCAGTGTCATCACAATCACATGTAAGAAATGTGCACAAAAACTGCCAAAATTATTTTGGCTGGAGGCTGTATATAAAAATAGAAAGTAGTTGCATGATTTATGCACAATATTCAGTGAATCAGGTACATTTGGGGGTCATGTATATACGTCTAAGAGCAGCAGGTTAAAATACATTACAGTGGCAAAGGTTTCTTTCATTTTCATCAAAATCAGGCATCAGTGGGATACACAGATGAAGTCTGTCTTTTGGGGGTAGCACTGAGGAGGCATTTTGTACATGAAAGCAGAGGGTGCTTATATGATAACTGCTGAAAAAAACGTATGCAATTTGGGGAACAGTGTATGTTCCTAAATACAACAAATTGGACATTTTATTTTACATTTGTTTACTGGGAAACTCCAACTTGTAAGAAAGCCAATTTCAGCGGAGGCCCAGGGAGAAATGCTGCAGATGCATGTCTTTGTAACGTGGGCAGAAACTGGAGCACCCAGAGGAAACCCACACAAATGCAGGGAGGACATGCAAAATCCACACAGAAGGCACTCCAACCAAGAATCAAACCAGAGAACCTCTTGCTGTGAGGTGACAATGGTACCACTGCACCACTGTGCCATCCAAAATATGTTACTGTGATCAATAACCTTTTTATTTTCTTCTCAATAGGATATTAGAAATGTTCAGAATGTGGCTATCATTTCTGAGACAGCTGACATTTAAAAATAAAGGGTAGCAATATAATAATTTCTCAGTAATTCTTGATATATGTTTTATGTGGAGTAGTTATCAAGGTATAAGGGGCCATTATATTTATGTGATGACTTAGGATCATAGGATCATAGGAAGTCACTAGGCTATTGGCCCTGAGGCCCTTACAAGCCTAGCCAAGAATTTAGCCCATGCTCCGACAAGTCAGCACCTGATGCTCCTGTCCAGCAGGGACACAGGTAGCATCCCAGGGGTGTATTTTCTGTTCCCCATCCAGTTATCCAGGTTGCACTTAAAAAGGGTTAATGAGGTACTCTGCTTGACATAGAGATGGAGTATATTCCACAGAAGGGTGGATCTTTGGGATACAAGTCTGTCCCGCCAACAAGTCCTATTGATGTCACAGACCAGGTTGCGGTCACATATGCAGGTTATTCAAGTAGAGCTAGACTTGTGGATATGCAGCAGTCCGATCAAGGCGGAGGCTGAGATTACTTGTATGCCAGACAGAGATCACATCTGAGTAATCTATATCAGACTGAGTAGAGGGACAGGGCTTTTAGCCTATCAGTGTAGGGTAGATGTTTGAGGCCCTGGATTCTCCTGGTGAGGAACCTTTGTGGTCTCTCCAGCCACTGCATGTGCTTTGTGAAGTACATTCTGAAAGGGGAATTGTACCCAATAATGGGTCTTATAAGGTAAGAATACAGGGATGTTATGACCTCCTTGTCTCTGGATGAGATACCCTTACTAATGAGGTGGGCCATGTAGAAAGATTTCTGTACAATGGATGCAATATGGTGGTCAAAACTCAGTTTGCAATCAACCTGTGTGCTTAGGACCTTGTTATTAATGTGATAATTTGTGGGGATGTCACTCTCCCCAAAGGGGATGATGATGAATTTTTTATCATTCAGTTTGAGGCTATGTTTCTGGCACCATTCATTTGTTTGGGTGAGACCCTCTTGCAGCATGTCTGCATCACTAGGGAATTGATGACATGCCCATCTTGCAGTCATCTGCAAACTTGGTCAGCCATAGCTCACTGGTTTTGGCCTGCACCTCAAGAAAGTATACCCCAAACAACAGGAGCCCCAAGACCTATCCCTGGGGTACATTGCTCATTACAGGTCTATTGCTTGAGGTGTCTTCTCCTGCTTTGACTAGGTGGGTTCTATCAGTGAGTCAGTTTGTTACCCATCTGGTAACATACAGATTGAAGCCTAGTTTAGAGAGTTTTTCTGTTATACCTGAATGGGGAATAGTATCAAAGGCTTTGGCCAGATCAAGGTAGGTAGTATGCACTGTCTTCCCCTCGCCCATGGCTTTGGTGATTGTCTCAAAGAAGTCAACCAAATTTAACAGGCATGACCTTCCCTTGACAAAGCCAAACTGTGTGGGATCGAGTGGAGGTTGCAAATGCCCTTGTTAATGAGGTCTATGATAATCTGTTCCATGGCCTTGCAGTTAGTTAGGCTAGTTAGGCTGATGGGTCTATAATTTTCTGGATAAGTCGATGCTCCACCTTTGTGCAAAAGGATGACAGTGGCTGTCCTCCACTTGACTGGGATGAAGCCAGTACTCAGGCTTTGGTTGAATAGGGTGCCTAATGTTGCTGCAAGTTCCTGCCTGAGTTAATTGCAGGATGCAGCCTGGGATGTTATCGGGTCCCATGGAGTCTGTATCTTTTGCCTTTAGAGGGCAGTGATGGCTTGCCCCGCAGAGATGGGGGGGGGGCACCAAGGATGTCCTGATTCACTGATGGGGGGGCAGAGAGGTGAAGATTTCACTGAACCTGTCTGCCAGCAGGTTGACAATTTCTACGGCGTTTGTGTATGTGGTGTCCTTGGCCACCAGTTCTGAGCAGATCTGAGTGCTTCCTTTGAGATTGTGGACATATATGAAGAAGGACTTATGATTGTCTTATTAGATATGGCCAGTTTGGACTCAAACTTTGGTTTGGAGGATTTCACTAATGCTCATATTTGGTTGTTCAGGCTAAGCATAGATTGCTTCTAATTAGTCACCTGCTCCTTGCTGGTCCTTGATAGCAATTTTTTATTTTTATTACATAGTTTATTTATTGCAGATGTCCTACAGACAAGATTATTCTTCCTTGAGGAGGATGATTTTGTCCTGTTTGGTATTCTTGATTCACTGCCAAAATGTTTTTGTAACAAGTTTGTTCCAGATTGCCAAATGAGCAAGTTAAGATGTTAACTATCACATAGCACATCATTTTATTAACAAGCTATCACAATGATATAAAACAACAACTAACAATTAAAACAAATCACCTAACAAACCATCACAATGATAATGTCTTTGGATACTGAAAAGACTTTACACATTTACCTCATTAAGTGGAGGGTATCTTAAATATCAAAATCAAATATATACCTTGTTGTATATAACCCAATATATTAAGGTAGAAAGTAGTACTTAATGCTTTCAGTCATCAATCATTAGACATTTATTTCAAGTTTTAGATATCAACGACAGGATTTTTGCAAAGTGAGATCACGGAAGATGGGAAACCATGTCCAATGTCCAATGAATATTAACTGTATTACATTCACCTAATGCTGCTTCCCTTAAACCCCTTTCTGTAGTACCAATCTGCATAGGTACAGGACTCAGATGCTTTCTGTTTTTCCCTTTTCAAGGCAAAATACATCCAGATTAAGACAGATATCTGCAGTATCTAAAGATTATGGATGCTTCATTCAGCCCCACTGGTCTGAGCATGAGCCAACATAAAAATCCCTTAAAGTAGCTTCACAGTCAAAGGATGTGAATATTCTCAGAAAGGATGCATCCTGCTAGAACAGAATGTATGGGTTTTGTATCCAAGTCTACAATTACAAGTTCTTGTTTCTATTGTAAACTACCTTTGAGGTAGCAATATATGACATTTTAAATACAGCTAACAAATCCAATATTAAGAGCATTTTTGCTTCACAATTTGTCACTATGCCAAGTTTCTATATGTATGTGGAGGGGGTGGGAAAACTATTTTCAGGATTTTCAGAAATGCATGTGCAGTCTGTCTTCATGACAGCAAAAGTAAAATATTCTTTTTGTTTCGCTAGCCAAGTTGACATTCCTGTTACAGCATACAGAGGGATGTCTAGACTTCATCTACTTGCAGAGACATTGAGGTGACCTATAAATCAGGAATGAGGTGCAATGAAATCTTTGAGTTGGGAATGGCATTCTTAAGTGTGATTTGTACCCAAGTATCTCATTATAGGGCTATGATTTTTTTTTTATCTTAGACTGCTTTAAAAGAACAGTGAGATGGCCACTTATATACGCTAATGTATCCAAAATTTTAGAGGTTTTTATTTCAACAATGTGCATTACACTCATGTCAAAGCTACATGCTCATAGCCATTGTTCATAAGTTCAGATGATACTAATGTCCAGAATATATGAGTACTAAATCCTTATTATACCAGACATAATAAATACATTTTATTTCACTAGCCAAGGCAACATATTTATATTACTTTATATAGGAAAAAGTATATCTTCCATCTGCTGACAAAGGAGTTTGCTAGTAGGTAAATCAAGATGGTGGTGCAGTAAAATCTTAGGCATAGAATAATATTATTGAGCATTTTTTATTACTAGATATCCTACAAGAATTTCTAAATTTTTTATTGGAAACTGCCATCAGGGAACTGACACAGTGTCGGCTTTATACCACTAAGATTCTTTTGAATTTTCATTTTAAACTGTTGTACTACTGCACTTACAAAGACAGCCTTTGCCATGTACATAAGTAGTGAGATGTATTGAAAGCTATATTGTTAGAATGGCATTTGGAAGTGTATTTGTGTACCTTAACAATTTCCTGAATATTTTATTGTAAAATTCTTTAGGGGACATTGACATGTGGTCACTTATATTAGCATTTCAGTGGACTTTGTTGCCACAGTCTAGCATTATATCTGCTGTCTACCTGGCAGCTATCTGACTGGTTCGCACACAGTCAGGTGGAATGAATATCCATGCTATATGTGCACTAAGTGCTCATTATACCTAATGTAACATTGTATTTCCCCAGCCACGGGAGCTTGTCTCTTACTGCATGAAGAGTGAGGTTTACTTTGCATGCACTGGCATGTACATCAGGCAGGAGAAACAGTGAAGTCTTTGGGAACAGAATATTATTTCTGAGTGTTTTGTTGTACTGAAATATCAAATTAGAACATTCCGAGTTTTTTTTGTGTGTGTGTGTGTGAACTGCCTTGAAGATTGATACAGACGTAGGTAGGTAGGTAGGTTGGGATGTAGAGATAGATAGAAAGACAGACAGATAGTGCATTTCCACTTGAGACCTATCTAACCTTGCTCAACACCATGTGAAACAAATGTCTGGAATATAGGTGTTGTAAATTCTCAAGTCAGAATTAAAAATCTTATATATTTCACAATATATATATATATATATATATATATATATATATATATATAATGTTTTTTTCACTTGCTTCATGTTATGACAAGTTCATTCACCCCAGGTACACCTATGACCCAATCATTGTGCAGAGTGAATAACTTGAGACACATCTCCTTGGATCATATGAAGAGAGACATGAAGGATCTCTCAGAATATGCTTCTGTAAAGGAAGTGAAACTAGTATCGAATGGTATCTTACTTTCTCTAAGAATGATGTCTACAATACAAGCAAAAGATAACTGACTTTAATTATTCATTTAACTACTGGGGATGGACTATATATAGTAGCTTGGGAGGAGCTGGTTGACAACCCCTGCTGCTTTGCTAGGGGATGGTCAGCATTTCTCTCTCTATTCCCCCCTTCTCCTTCTCTTTACGACATCCTTACATTTGCTAAGACTTTTTCTTTCTCTTTGGTGACTTTTTTTTAGACAAGATCAGTCTCCTCAAGTCACCCACACAGCCATTTACAATCAACAGCATATAAAAGAAGCACTACTCAACACTAAAAGCCCAAAAAAGAAGTCAAACTCCTTACAGGCATTTCTAACCCTTGAAAATATTGATATACATGTAGTTACTGAAACAAATAACTGATGCCAGCGCAATGGATTAAAACTAAATGCCAAGAAATGCATAATAGTATCCTTCAGGAAGTCATCTACCCCTGGAAACTATCATATTGACAAAACGCCCCTAAGAGCTGACCCAGTAGTCAGGGACTTGAGGACACATATAGACAGTAATTTAGCCTTTGACAATCACATGTCTACAATATTGATGAAATAGTTATATGTTCTGCAAATTATAACAAAGCATTATATCTGCTGTCTACCTGGCAGCTATCTGACTGGTTTGCACACAGTCAGGTGGAATGAATATCCATGCATCTAGGTCCAAAGAAGTTTAACAATTAACAATTTAAGTTTTAGGGCTGACTGTAATTTCCTTACAATTGATGTGCGCAACCTATACACATCAATCCCCCATAACCCAGGAATAGAGTGAGTATTTGAGATAATGAGATCTAGAAAAGCGCCAGAATCAGAAATCAGACTGATAGAAGAACTGCTAGAAATAGTCTTATCACACAGCTTCATCACATTTGATAATGAATACTACCTACAAAAATCAGGGGTAGCAATGGGCTCACCATCTGGGGTGAGTTTCGCCAACATGGTGAAAGCCCATTGGGAACATAAGTACATTCTGGACAATACTAGTGTCAACTCACTGTTGACTTTTTACACACGCTTTCTGGATGACATTTGTATGTTGATCAAAGGGAATAGAAACACAGCCACAAACTTAGTTAACTATTTTAATAGTACAACACCACTCCTTAAATTTACCAGCATGTTCCAGGAGACTACTATAGCTTACCTGGACATCGAGTTAACAAAAGACCTACATAACCAGAGATATAGGGCTCAGATACACAGGAAGAGCACATATTTAAACTCTTTCCTGCATTACACCAGTTCACACCCTCAACACCAAAAGAAATCAGTTGTGAAAGGACAACTAGTCCAGGCAGCAAGGATGGTGACTGAGGATTCTCATTTTGAAGAGGAGACCCTTAGGTCTATGTTCACACATAGGGGGTATCCAACACAACTACTATTTCAACTGATCCTAGGAGTCTGTAATAAAAGGAAACAGGGACTGTAAAGTGGTGGCAGGGGAAAGTGTAGTTAGGCAGCATAGGATGGTGGTCTGTAGGATGACACTGGTAATCAAGAAGAGGAGGAGGAGTGTGAAGGCAGCACTAAGGATCAAATGGTGGAAACTGAAAAAGGATAATTGTGAGGTGGAGTTCAGGGAAGACTTAAAACAGGCACTGGGTGGCAGTGAAGAGTTACCGAATAGATGGGTAACTACAGCAGAGCTAGTAAGGGAGATGGCTAGAAAGGTGCTTGGTGTGACATCTGGAAAGAGGAAGTAGGACAAGGAGACATGGTCGTGGAATGAGGAAGTATAGGAGAGTATACAGAGAAAGAGGTTGGCAAAGAAGAAATAAGATTGTCAGAGAGATAAAGAAAGTAGACAGGAGGATAAGGAGATGAGGTGCATGGCAAAGAGAGAGGTGGTGAAGGCTAAGGATAAGGCATATGAAGAGTTGTATGAAAGGTTGGACACTAAGGAGGGAGAAAAGGACCTGTACCGATTGGCTAGACAGAGGGACTGAGCTAGTAAAGATGTGCAACAGGTAAGGGTGATAAAGGATAATGAGGGAAACATACTCACAAGCGAGGAGAGTGTGTTGAGCAGATGGAAAGAGTACTTTGAGGGGCTGATGATGAAGAGAATGAGAGGGAGAGAAGGTTGGATGATGTGCGGATAGTGAATTATGAAGTTCAGTGGATTAGCAAGGAGGAAGTAAGGATAGCTATGAAGAGGATGAAGAATGGAAAGACTGTAGGTCCAGATGACATACCTGTGGAAGCATGGAGGTGTTTAGGTGAACTGGCAGTGGAGTTTTTAACTAGATTGTTTAATGAAATCCTGGAAAGTGAAAGGATGCCTGAGGAATGGAGAAAAAGTGTTTTGGTACCGATTTTTAAGAATAAGGGTGATGTGCAGAGCTGTAGTAACTACAGAGGGAATAAATTGATCAGTCACAGCATGAAGTTATGGGAAAGAGTAGTGGAAGCTAGTTTAAGAAAGGAGGCGATGATTAGGGATTAGCAGTATGGTTTCATGCCAGGAACCAGCACTACAGATGCGATGTTTGCTCTGAGAGTGTTGATGGAGAAGTACAGAGAAGGTCACAAGCAGTTGCATTGTGTCTTTGTGGACTTAGAGAAAGCATATGACAGGGTACCTAGAGAGGAGTTGTGGTATTGTATGAGGAAGTTGGGACTGGCAGAGAAGTATGTAAGAGTGATACAGGATATGTACGAGGGTAGTTTGACAGCGGTGAGGTCTGCGGTGGGAGTGATAGATGCATTTAAGGTGGAGGTGGGATTACATCAAGGATCAGCTCTGAGCCCTTCCTTATTTGCAATGATGATGGACAAGTTGACAGACGAGATCAGACAGGAGTCCCTGTGGACTTTGATGTTTGCAGATGACATTGTGATCTGTAGTGAGAGTAGGGAACAGGTGGAGGAGACCCTGGAAAGGTGGAGATATGCTCTACATAAAAGAGGAATGAAGGTCAGCAGAACTAAGATAGAATATATGTGTGAATGAGAGGGAGGCTAGAGGAATGGTGAGGATGCAGGGAATGGAGGTGGTGAAGGTGGATAAGTTTAAATACTTGGGATCAACAGTTCAGAGTAATGGTGAGTGTGGAAGAGAGGTGAAGAGATTACAGGCAGGATGGAGTGGGTGGAGAAGAGTGTCAGGAGTGATTTGTGACAGCCGCATACCAGTAAGAGTGAAAGGGAAGGTCTACAAGAGGGTAGGGAGACCAGCTGTGTTATATGGGTCATAGACAGTGGCATTGACAAAAAGGCAGGAGTCAGAGCTGGACGTGGCAGAGTTAAAGATGTTACGATTTGCACTGGGTGTGACGAGGGTGGACAGGATTAAGAATAAGTATATTAGAGGTTCAGCACAGGTTGGAAGGTTTGGAGACAAAGCCAGAGAGGCAAGATTTCATTGGTTTGGATATGTGCTGAGGAGGGATGCAGAGTATATTGGGAAAAAGATGGTAAGGATGAAGCTGCCAGATAACAGGAAAAGAGGAAGGCCTAAGATAAGGTTTATGGATGTGGTGAGAGAGGACATGCAGGTGATTGGTGTGACAGAGCAAGATGCAAAGGACAGGAAGAAATGGAAGCAGATGATCCGCTGTGGCGACCCCTAATGGCAGCAGCTGAAAGAAGAAGGGCATTTATAAACTGATTTTAGATGGCACTGGATCTAGTGAGGTAGGGACAGACAGTCTTTCAGAGTACCTGAGGAATACCCACCCAGTAAGTAACATAAGTCTAATTAGACATGTCACATCATATACCCTGAGTTTTACAACAACATTTTGTTATGACTCAGGTGAATTAATAAACATTATTAATAAAAACTGGGTGTTATTAACAGCAGAACAAGATATGGGAAGTAAATGAGGTGACCATCCTGTGATGACTTTCAAGAAAGATAGGAACCCTAAAAACATTCTTGAATCAATTAGACCAATCCCTACTAGAAACCCAGGGATGCTGAGGTGCGAAGCATGTAATCAATGTAAATATATTGAAACAGGATGAAGATTTAATGTGAGAGACAAGACCTATTGGTTACACCAAAGGTTTAACTATAACTCTAAATCTATAGTCTATTTAGCATCATGCCAATTGTGTCCAGCATTTTATGTCAGCAAAACCGACTGTAAGTTTAACGAGAGGGTTTATGAACATATTTACAATATAGGAAAGAAAAAAAACTTGACAATGCACTAGCCAAACATTGCAGTGACTTTCCAGATCACAAATTAAAGTTTAAAGTCATTGACTATGTCCAGACAGATATAAGAGGTGGACCAGTGGCCTTATTACTTGAAAGAGCAGAACTGTTATGGCAACTTAAACTAAATGCCTGTCAGTACCCAGGCTTGAATGAGTTCTGCTTTATCACAAGCATTTTAAAACTGAAAGCCCTAATGAGATAAAAGCTCATATACATATATACAAACAATTTTTTTTAAATACACTTCCTTTTTGCACACATATATATTTTCTAGTATGAACTTAAATATCAAATAAATCTAAAAAACAAATGAAAGAGAATAAGATCTTTTGTTGTGAATGTCAAGCACTTTTTAAGTTTCTGACTTTTTTAGTTTTGGTTCTAGTTTCTGACTTTATAAATCTCTTGTTTTTTTGAAACAATGTACTGTATGTTTAAATTCAGTGACTTGCTAATGAATAATGAATGTGTTTAAATGACCAAAATAGTCACATGATGTATATTTAAACATTAGTTAAGCAAGGTTTTTTATCTGAAGAAGTTTTGCTATCTAGCTTAAAGAAAAGTGCTTCATACTGACGACTTGTGGAATAAAAGACTTGTTTTCTAGTTACTTGTGAACGTACGGCTCACTTTTTTTGTTTTTAGGACCAAAGAAGTCACTACTTCACTGAATTCAGCATTCATTAGACCTATCATTGAGTACAATTCCCCATTTGGTAGGTACCTAACCAGGCATATCCAACAACTGTAACATCAACAGAGGTTCCTCACTAAAAGAATACAAGGTATAAGTATCGTTTCCTATGCAGACTACTTCAAGGCCCTACCTCTGTACTCTTGTCTCATACAGACTGTTGAAGGGAGCTCTATGCCTGAAAAACAATGCATTGTCAGACCCCAATCTGCAAAACAAAAGCATCAGAATTACCCATTCCAAGACTTAAACCTTGCCTGCAATATAAAGAGGACCTGCTGGAGAGACACATAGGTATCCCAGATAATACTCCTTGTCTGGAACAGGCTCCCAATCCATGTGAAGCAGAGTTCCTCCCTAACCCAGTTCAAGAGTTACATGGACAATTGGATGGGGGATGGGAAATTCATAACTGGTTTGATTTGGAAATGGACACACGTAGCCTGTAAATAGTTTATTTACCAGGTCCCTGCTTATGAAAGTTTCAATTACCAAGCTCCTACTTACCAGAACTTGTAAGATATTTGGGATGCATGGCTAAGCTTAAAAAGGTCCTTGTGATCATTAACCTAGTACATACCTATGAACTATGGTTCCAGAACAGTGAAAGCATCCCTACCGTGTAGGGTTTTAAGCCTTCTTCTCCTTCAGACCCAGTGCCAAATTGGACATTGTAGCTGCTGGTTGTGTTTCTGTTTTCATAAGAAACAATTTCAGCTCCAGACTTGTAATGCAGGACAATGACCTAGAACTCCTCCCCTTCTTATTACAATAAACAAAACCCAGTACCATATAATAGCCAGCTACCACTACCCCATCTATGACATTTCACATTTTAACAAATTGACATTCCTCACCATAGAAGAAATACTATCTTATGGATAACCTACACCACTACAAAAAGTATGTGCACAGATTTTTTGATTTCATTTAATGTCAACACCTTGGACCTGCTAGTCAAAATTCCTATGAGGGACTCCAAAATATTAGACCTGGTCCTCATAAATACAGATCTCCATGTGCAGAGCCCACAGCTACCAAATCACTGGTAATTTCTGACCATTGTGCAGTAACATTTACTCTATGTGTGACACCTGAGTCACCTTGAAATCCCTCCATTTTCACAGATTACTCCAAAGCCTCACAGTTAGACGTTGCCTGTTCGATTCTCAGTTAGAGCGTCTTCTGTGTAGTGACATGCGTGAATGGGCATTCCTTCATTGGAGGTTGTGCATTAGGCCCGGCAAGCCAGTATGTAAAAATCTACTGCCAATCATTAGCGGACCGCTGTGGCGACCTCTAACTGGGAAAAGCCGAAAGACACATTATATACTCCAAAGCAAATCTACTCCTGATAACTATTGACCTCATGAAATTCAAACACCCTTGTCACCTAGATGACCCTGCTTCATATGCTACAATTCTATGTCCACACCCAAGACAACACTGAGGACTTTATCCATATAACACATAAGTAATGTGTAAAGTTTAAGAACAAACACATTTGGTGGACCCCAGTATCAACAAACTATATAATAAGAGAGTTGCCTAGCTCATAAAAGCAAACATAACACCCCATCAGTTAGAGAAGGCCTCAACATAACCAACAAAAAAGTTAAAAGAAAATCAAATCCTCCGAGACCAAAGATCCCATGCTAAGAATAACCATAAAACCTTCTTCAGCTATGTCAGCAATCAAAAACTATTAACTGGCAATGCTCAGAGTTTAAACAAGGTGATATAAAATACTCAGGACATTACCAACATACCAAAGGGCAAATTAGCTCAAACTCACCTTCCCCCATCTCCCCATTTTACTCACAGCATTTTAGCATGCCTACATCACCCCACAAATCATCTTCATACAAGTCCTAAGTACTCTCTCCAAGGCTAAAAACACTAGCTCCATAGGCCCTGACAAAAGTGCTAAGTTGTCTCCTTATTAGAATCATATACTGCCTGGTTGATTCCTTCTTACATCTAGTCAGTCTGTGCCTCTCCACTGGATTCATGCCATTCATATGGAGAATTGCAATAGTCATGTCACTCTACAAGCAGAGATGAGGCCTACAACTGTCCTGGAGAACTATAAACCTATCAGTCCTGATGCACATCATTAAAGACCTCATAAATAATCTCACAGGCAGTATTCAAACACTGGCCCCTATCCAATATTGGTTTGTTAAAGGAAGATCCTGCCTCTTAAAATTGAACGATTTTTTTTTTGAACAAGTCACCAATTTATTAGACTCTGGTAAATCGGTCCACATGGCATACCTAGCCTTGGCAAAAGCCTTTGCTACCATTTCACACTTGGGCACCATTAATAAGCAAAACCAATTAAATATAAACCCTCCTATGTTACCTACTGCATACCATACTAGCTCAATGAGAGAACCCAGTCTGTTAATGTTGCATGCATACCCTCAGCTAAAGGGTTACTTACCAACAGTATCCCTCAGGAATCAGAAATGGGTCCACTCCTTTCGACATCTACTTTTCTGACTTTAAATCAGATAAAAATGGCTGCAGCGGATGAAGTCTGCTGATGACCGCAAACTTTGAGCAGTCAGAAATGCCCCATATGGCCTAAATATATTCCACTAGGGTTTAACACATGTAAAAACAGGTGCTTTTCCATAGCTTCAAAATAAATGCAAAAAATGCAACACTGTGTCTTTATGTAAACCTATGCACTCCTGGTCCTGTCACATAGGTGACACCTTTGTAAAACCTGACCTGTAATTAGGCACTTGGGCATCTTTATTGGCAATGGACTATCCTTTGAGCACTCTGTGACCACTGTTGTTAGGAAATCCTTTTATCCAGCCAGACTACTCACTGGGGACAGATTTTTGAGAGCCAGGAAAGTAATTGCCCTTTCTTTCTCCTCCCTTATCAGACTCACAATAGAATGTAATGCATTTGAGAAGGCCAAGCCACTTAGTTTCCTAACTTTCTGCTTCTCCCTTTCCTTTACAAAAAAAAAAAAAACTTTGCTAGAATCTCCCTGTGTTCTGCTTAACTGTAACAAAAAGGATTACGCTTGTTTGCTGCCTTTCTTGTAACTAGTCTAGTCCACATACAGATTTGCTATATCCAGGACTGTATGTAAGCTTCTGAGCCCCACCAAGCCTGTCTGTGTTGGAAGGAAGCCTGCTGGCTTATCCGTGGGAGTGGTAAGCACTAGGTAACCTCTCTACCACATAATGAGTGGTTTCTGGCCCAAAAATTGTAGTTATTGGCCATTTGGTCAGTTTTCACATCTCTCTGAACTTCTTGATTCCGCATTTGCACTTGTTGCCCCTTCCTTTAACTAGTCTAGTCCAGATACATATTTGCTGTATCCAGGACTGTTTGTAAGCTCCTGAGCCCCCCAAGCCTTTCTGTGTTGGAGGGAAGCCTTCTAGCTTATCAGTGGGAGTGGGAAGCACTAGGTAACCTATCTGCCACATAAGAAGTGGTTCCGGCCCAGAAATTGTAGTTATTGGCCATTTGGGCAACTTTTCCATCTCTCTCAACTTTGATTGAAAAGCCCGCATTTGCACTTGTTTCGACCCTTTCCTATAACTAGTTAAGTCCAGATACAGATTTGCTGTATCCAGGACTGTTTGTAAGCTCCTGAAACCCCCAAGCCTTTCTGTGTTGGAAGGAAGCCTTCTAGCTTATCAGTGAGAGTGGTAAGCACTAGGTAACCTATCTACCACATAAGGAGTGGTTTCTGGTCCAGACAGTGTATATTATGATGGATGAGAGCTCCTGCCCTCATCCATCATAATATACACTGGAAATTACTTTTTCCCCTCCTTTCTGATAACTTCCTTTCCTACCTCATACATTCTCTGCTTGTACCAACTAAACCATTTACAAAAATGTATTATGTGTCATATATTCAAGCTTCCTAAGAGTTCGTGGCTTCTCAGTACTTACATTAAAAATGTTTTTCTTTTCTAGTATGTATCTTCTGTAACATTCATCACAAGTCTGTACAATTTGTAACCTTATGCTCTAAGCTGCATCACTTGTAAACATTGTAATCTAACCTAAAATCTATTGTAACCTCATTTCTGGTGCTATACTACTTGCAATGTCATGCACTAAGCTACATCATTTGTAAATTTTTGTAATCTAATATAAAACCTATTAAACTTGTTACTGGAGCTTTTCTCCCCAGGACTCCATTGAAAATGGGTTCATCTTGGCCCAATGGACAAGCCTGGTAAACCAACTGCAAATAAATAAATAAAAAAATAAATATTGGCTGTTTGGGCAATTTTTCCATCTCTCAACTTTCTGATTTAAAAGCCACATTTGCACTTGTTTCTTTCCTGTATCTAGCCTACATCAGATACAAATTCTTGGTTTTAGCACTTGAATTTGTTTATTCGTGCTCAGCACTTGTTCAGAACTTGTTGTAAGCACTAATTAAGCTATAAATTGCTACAGCACTTAACCGTCCCCATTACCTAGAGGAAAACAGCTCTTGTACTCACTTTCCTCACTTGTCTAGAGGAAAATAGTTTTTTATTCAGGAATGTCCAAGGGTCAGCTCCCAGTGTTCTCTCCTGTCTATCTGATGAATCTGGGCATCTTGGGGCAATGTAGCAATTGCCTCATGTACACAGACAACCCTCTCCTCTTACTACCCAACACTACAACTTGTGAGAGATGCACTTATCTAGCCAAAGTGGAGGTAAAGCTCTCTTCATCCAAGGCTGAACTTGACAGTCAAGAGGAGAAGGTAAACACTTGCACCACACCACACTCATCACATAGTCCCACTAAACCTACACCACCAAAATCCACACATAGAAACAAAAAAACATTCGCGGAGGCTCTCAATAAAAATTTAATCAAGCAACAGAGACCTCCAAAGCAGAAATGCAATCAACCTCCACAGCCCAACACTGTCCAAATGACACATATCACACAGACTCAGTGTGCCACTCAGCCACAGCCCATAAGGCAAAACAACGTACACAACACACTAGTCATAGGTGATTCTATAGTCAGGCTCATTGATGACCCACTCACCAGGATAAACAAGGAGAAGGTTACTGTCAGCTGCTTGTTGGGTGCCAGGATCTGCCACATAACCCATGCACTCAGGTCACTCCACAACAAGTACAAATATGACTCTGTCATTGTCCACGTTGGTGTGAACGACCTGAAATGTACCTCCCTCGACTACATGAAAAGAGACATGGAAGAGATCTCTGATCTTGTAGCCCAGGCAGGTATGACCCTAGCCCTGAGTAGCATCCTGCCATCACCCAGAATGATATTGCAGTACAAGGACAAACTGATTGACTTCAACAATTGGCTAAGCTTCTGTTGTCATTCTAAGGGGATCCAGTATCTGTCTGCCTGGGATGACATGGTCAACAGACCACGATGCTTTGCCAGAGATGGCCTGCACCTGTCACCCCTGGGATTCCGGATACTGGCTAAGGCTCTTGCCAACCCTATAGTGACTTTTTTAGACAAGTTTCAAATGACAAATTCACCACTATAACAAGAACAGGCAAGCAAAAACTGAGGGTAATGCTACGCAATGTTAGAAGTTTGAAATCTCAAAATGCACTCCCTCGAGGCACTCCTTAAAATGGAGAATATCGATATCTGTGCAGTGACTGAGACGTGGTTCAAGACTCTAGAGTGCACTCCTGCATTACCAGGCTGTAACTCATACCACACTTTATGGCCATCTAACCTGTACCGGAACACCAAAGGCAGAGGTGTGTTCATATTCATTAAGGATATCCACACCGCCAGGCTAGTTGCTCAAAATAATGTATCCGAGGTTATCCAAGTGCAACTAACTCTGGGCAAAACTGCAATCCAAATTGTAGCTTGCTACAGATCCCCCACCATGCCCCAGGATTCCTACTCCTCTTTTCCTGATATACTGGAAAATATTAGGGTTCAACCAAACACCCTAATAATGGGTGATTTCAAATACCCCACCATTAACTGGGAAAACTACTCATGTACCAACTCTTTCGCTCAACACTTTCTGGAATTCATAAATTCCAATGTCCTGGATAAACTTATCCATACCCCCACCAGGGGCAACGATATCCTAGACCCAGTCTTTACCAGCATGCGTGACTGGTGTTCCACACCTGAAGTCAACTCCTCGTTGGTCAGATCCGACCATAAGCTAATCACCCTAAATATTCACATCCTACCCCCACCCCTCATTAAGGAAACTATGGTAAAAACTTTCTCCAAAGTCAGCTTCTTGCTTCTTAAGACAAAAGTGGCAAACTTCATGACACCCATGCAGATGGACAATACAGTTATGACTGCTGAATCCTACACAAATGCACTCTATAAGCACTTACATGAGTGCATGGATCATGCTATCCTGAACAAAACCAAGACGCTATCCTCCAAATAAAGGAAGCCAATCTGGTGGTCCCCTGTCATAAACAAACTCTACAACAGAAGGAAGAAACTGTTACAAAACAGATTAAAATCCCATGAGTGGAGGAGCTCCCTGGTCAGCCTCAGTAAGAAGCTAAGATCCCTTATAAGATCCTCCAAAGCTAGCTATGAAAATAAAATCACCACTGATTCTATGGACAACTACAAAGCATTCTATAGCTATGTCAGGAATCTCAATGGCAACACCCAGATCTGCACTGAGTTACAGAACAATGGCACGAAAATTACAGAACCAACTGATATTGCCAACATCCTAGCAGATAGGTTCAGTGCTAACTTTAGCCCCCCCCCCCCCCTCACCCCCTAAATGGCCCATCTCTATACTGGAAGAATGCAAAGTTCCTGTAATCAGGGCTGCACCACCCTTTCATCCCCCTAAAGGGCCCATATCTATACAGAAAGAATGCAGAGTCCCTGTAATCACAATTACACAGGTAAAAGCTGTAATCTCTAAAGCCAAAAACACAGCATCCATGGGACCGGACAACATCCCAGGCTGCGTTTTACATGAACTTCAGAATGAACTGGCTCCCCACTTTAGCACCATGTTCAATCATAGCCTCACGTCAGGTTTTGTGCCCACTGAATGGCACACAGCAGCAGTTATCCCACTCCACAAATGGGGAGCTACCACTGATCCCGAGAACTATCTCCCTATTAGCCTGATGAGCCTGGTCTGTAAGGCCATGAAACGTATCATCATGGAACTCATAAACAAAGACATTGGTAACCTCCAAACTCTGGACCCCACCCAGTTTGGGTTTGTAAAAGGCAGATCATGACTCCTGAACCTGATCAATTTCTTTGAGGCAGTCACTAAGTTGTAGACGAGGGTAAGGTGGTTCACACAGCCTCTCTTGACCTCATCAAGGCTTTCGACACCATCCCCCATTCTGGAATAATATATAAACTCACTAAACTAAGTATAAATCCTTATGTCACAAGATGGGTTGCCAACTGGCTCACTGACAAAACCCACACTGTAAAAGTTGCAGACTCCAAATCTGACTTCAAACCAGTGACAAGTGGAGTACCACAGAGTTCAGTCCTGGGACCTCTCCTGTTTGGTACCGACTTCTCTGAAGTACAGGCTAATACAGAAGGCCTTTGGATGATGAAGTTCGCAGATGACTGAAAACTAGGAGCCATAGTCGAGTCCCAAAATTATGTGGATATCCTACTCACTGAGATAGATGCCTGGTGTCAGAGCCATGGCCTCAAGCTCAATGCCAAAAAGTGCATTGTCATCCGGTAAAAACTCTATACCCATGAAGTACTACATAGGCGGCAGTCTACTTAACGCCAAATGTGTGATAAGAGACCTTGGGACCCAGGTGGACAGTAGTCTCTCCTTTGATAATCACATTGGCACAGTAGTCAGGAAATCCTTCTATGTGGTGCACCTCATCACAAAATGGTTCTCATCCAGGAAAAAAGAGGTCATTGTTCCCCTCTACTCGACACTCATTAGACCCATTATAGACTACAATGCCCCTTTTGGAGTGTACCTTACAAGACATCTGCAGCAGCTGGAAAGGCCACAGAAGTACCTCACAAATAGGATTACTGGCCTCAAACATAGGCCCTACACTGACCATCTCAAAAAACTCCAGCTTTACTCCGTAGCATATCACCTAGTCTGAGGTGATCTCTGCCTAGCATATAAAGCTATGTCAAACCCAGAGCTGTTGGACATGCTGCACCTAAAGAAATCCCAATCCCTCTGAGCTACACGCTCTAGGGACCTAAACCTTATCACCACAATAAACAGGACATGCTGGAGGGATAGATTCCTGCCTCAGAGACTTCCCATACCCTGGAACCAGCTACCCATCTATGTCAAGCAAAGTTCCTCATTAGCACTCTTGAAGAAAAATCTTGATGAGTGGATGGGAAATAGGAAATACACCCCAGGGATCACTTCTGTGGCTCTGCTCAACATGGGCACAGGAAAATATCTTTCTTGGGTGATGTAGGGAACCTTGTTGGCTAGGCTTACTTAGACCCCTGGGCCAATAGCCTGGTACCTACCTATGAACCTATGAACCTTTGGTATGTACTTGATAGACATATGACCCAGCTCAAAAGATCTCAGAGTCTCTTCACAAAAAAATAAAAGTATGTCCTCCTTTGGTAACTCTGATCACCATAAAACTCTTTCACTCTCTTTCCATCTCCTGCTGAAAACACATTGAATTATGTGATCTAAAACACATCTATAAAACTAATATCACCAGAAACATCCCCTTGAGAGACCTAAACTACTATCAAAACATAAATATTACCTGTTGGTGAGATACATATCTTTCTCATAGAATGCCTCTCTTATGGAATAGACCCCCCCCCCCCCCTTAGAGGTAAAGCAGAATAGCTTGATAGACCTTTTTAAGAAAAACTTGGATGTCTGGATGGGATCTTAGGCCTCATGGAAAGGAACCAAAATAAAGTCAGGGTCTATTAATTCTTGCTTTGGTAAATTCTTGGAACCATTGGCTAGGCTACAAATGCTTCACTGGATCAACAGCCTAATATGAATCTATGAACAAGGCCATACTTTCATAAAGCTAATGTGGTCATCTCAAATTCAATGTTAAGCTGAAACAAAACACCTGAAGCTAGAACAAGAATCTTAAATGCATGTTGAAGTTGATCACACTGTTGTTACAAATTTAAAGCTGATTAATAAAATCTAAGAAGAGAACTGAGATAAAGCCTTTCTTAAAATGTAACAGTGGTTTTGGTACATATATAATTAATGCTCAGTCGGACAATTTGCATTATACTCTGTTTCCATTGCTGATGTTATGCTGAAATTCTGCTTAGTATATGGAATACACTAATGGCCTAGAATATTTTTTTATTGAGTTATGTTTACAACACAAGTAAAATGTACTGTATTTTTCCAAAATATATATTTTTATATGTAATGTGCCACAGCTAACATAAATGATCTGATGTTGTCAATCTTCATATATTCTTAGCTCTTGGGTAGTCATTCCTGATTCTCTGAACTGGTCCGGCCGTTATACAGCTCGTGCCAGACAAAAATCTCTTGAACTAATACTCTACCCACAATACTCCTCTCCAATTCACCTCAGATCTCATTTGCTGCTCTTATAGCAAGACACGTCAGCTGACTCTACTCTTGCTGCCAAGTAATATTTAAAATGTCTTAGTCTTTCTACCTTTCTTTGCTATAAACTTTAATATTTTTCTTTTCATTATCCACTTTTTCACTTCTGAGTGTGTATCTATAACCATTGATATTCTTTCTCTACCATCACTGGTAGTTGTTCCTTCTATACCCATTGGTATTCCTTTCCCTACCATCGCTGGTAGTTTTCCTCTCTCCTTTTCTCTACCATTTTGGTAGTTCTTTCTACCATTGTTGGTAGAACTTTCTCCCTTTCCTGTCTATCCTTCTTTGTGTGTGTGTGTGTGTGTGTGTGTGTGTGTGTGTGTGTGTGTGTGTGTGTGTGTGTGTGTGTGTGTGTGTGTAGTGTGACTTTTTATTTTCATGACACTTGTCAATATGGCAGATAAGTCCAAAAGCACATCTGGATTTAAGCAGTGCCAGGACTGCGGCCAAAAAATGCCTAACTCTGATGGGCATATGGCTTGTGTTTATTGTTTAGGTGCTCTACATTTGGATATAGAGTGCTACATCTGCCAGGCCTTCAGTACTAGGGCCTTGTTAGAATGTCATAACAAACTTATTCTTAAAGGGCTTCTTAAGACCCTTCTTGAAGAAGCTTTATCCAAGGCCAATAAGTCTCCAAAGGCCTCTGGTTTCAAAACTAGTTTTTCAGTGTCAACGTCTCCATCAGCAACTACATCAAGAAAACAAAAGTCCCCTTATCTTGGTTCTGAAAATCTCTGAACAGACTTATTCTTTGGCACCAGTCACCTCAGCTCCTTCAGTACTGGCACCAGCACCGGCTCCAACACTGGCACTGCCTTCGGCACTGGCTTCTTTACTTTTCACATCAATGCCAACATCTTCTTCTACACCACAACAGATCATACCCCCCTTTGGTGCCAAAAACTGATTCTCTTCATACATCTAAGACAACGTATTCCCCTTCCATTGACCCCTTTTTTGGTCAAATTTTCAGTCCCTTCATAGAAAGGCCAGACTCTCCCTCCAGATTGTCTGTTCGCTCCTACAGGTGTCTCACTAAAGTTGATGTGGTGAGATTGGCAGACCAGATCCTCATGGCTAGGAGTCTTTCTACTTCTTCCCAACCCCCTCTCCCTCCTGGAGCAGGGATGTTTTCTCCCAGTTCTTCTCCAGTTCTTCCTCCTGTGACCTCCTTGGAGGCTTTAGAGCCCTATAGCCTTCAGTTCCAAACTCGACTCTGACTTCCTCTTTTCCTTTGGAACCAATGGATTCCCAAGATTGTGGCTCCACTGTCGGGCCTGAGAGGTTTGAGTCAACTCCTGTATTTTATGTAGGGTCATTCTTACCTCTTGGGACTCTGGCAGCTGAGGGTCCTTCTGTGGCTCTGGCTTTGGAGGTGGGTCTCTTGGAGTGGAGTGTCACCCCAGTTCCAACTTCATTTTTTCCGGATTCCAGGCTCCCATTCCTCATTGGGGGGCTAATTTTCAGGCTATGGAGAGAGCATTGGCCACTGCAGGCTCTTAGGTGGCTCCTGCCATATTGGAGTTTCATCCGCTGACCCCTTCTTACTGGGAAGTTTCACCAACCTCTGCACCCAGACAGCAACCTCCAAGGTTGCAAGATATCCCAGCTGATGACCACCCTTCTTCATAGACCTCCTCAGACATTTCCACTGAGGAGTCTGCTCTGAAGAAAACATGTAAGAAAGAACACCTGGACTCCACTGAAGAGTCTGTCACTGAGGACACTGATTTTGATGATGAGGAGGGATCCCCCTGGTCACCCCTGGAAGACGTCTCCTTTGGAGACATTCATGAGATGCTTAAACAGAGGAGTAACTGATTGCAACCTCCTGAGGGATGGAATAAACAGCTTCACAGCCCTCTCCCCCTCTGTAGGAACTGGCACCAATGTCCAAATCTACACCAATGTATTATACTAACATTTATATGCATTCATGGAATCATGAATACCTGACAGGACAAAATTCTCCTCCACAAGGAAGAGTAAGCCTGTCTGGTGGACATTTGCAATAAATACAGTACATGACAAAAGGGAAAAAATTGCTGTCCAGGACCAAGAAGGAGCAGGAGCCCAATTGGAAGCATCTTGTTAGCCTGAACAAGCAAATAAGAGAACTAGTAAAATAGCTACAGCCAACTTTGAGTCCAAATTAGCCACATGTACTAGAGGCAATCATAAGGCCTTCTTCACATATGTCCAGGAAGCACCCAGATATGTTCATAACTGGTGGTCAGGGACACCACATACACAAATGCTGTAGATATAGCCAACCTACTGGCTGACAGATTCAGTGAAAACTTCACCACTCTGTCCTGCCATCAGTAAATCAGGATATCCCCATTATCTGCCCTCCTTCCATTATCTTTAGGGAACAGGTCATCACTGCCCTCTCAAAGACAAAAAATACAGCCTCCATGGGACCTGATAACATCCCAGGCTGCATCCAACATGAACTCAGGCATGAACTTGCAGCATCATTAGGCACCCTATTTAACCAAAGCCTGAGTACCAGCTTTGTCCCAGCCAAGTGGAGGGCAGCCACTGTCTTCCCTTTGCACAAAGGTGGAGTGTCTATCGATTCAGGAAATTATAGACCCATCAGCCTAACTAGCCTGCTCTGCAAGGCCATGGAATGGATTATCATGGACCTTATTAACAGGGACATTGACAACCTCCAAACACTCGACTCCACACAGTTTGGCTTTGTCAAGGGGAGATTGTTTGTTAAATATGGTTGACTTCTTTTAGACAGTCACCAAAGGCATGGACAAGGGGAAGACAGTGCACACTGCCTACCTTGACCTGGCCAAAGCCTTCAACATTATTCCCCACTTGGGCATACTGGATAAACTCTCTCAACTAGGCATCAATCCATATGTTAACAGATGAGTAGTAAACTGGCTCACTGATAGAACCCACCTAATCAAAATAGGGGAAGCCACCTCAAGCAGTAGACCTGTAATGAGCAGCATACCACAGGGTTTGGTCTTGGGGCATCTGTTATTCCAGATATACTTCTCTGAAGTGCAGGCCAAAACCAGTGGGTTATGGCTGACCAAGTTTGCAGATGAATGCAAGCTGAGCATGGTCATCAATTCCCCAAGTGATGTGGCCATCTTCCAAAAAGGTCTCATCCAAACAAATGGTTCCAGAAACATGGCCTCAAGCTGAATGCCAAAAAATGCATCATCATCCCCTCTGGGGAGAGAGGCATCCCCACATATTATCATATTAATAAGAAATCACATTTATAACAATGTCCTAAGCACGCCATCAGTTGTGAAGGATTTGGGCACCAAGGTTGATAGCAACCTGACTTTTAACCACCATGCTGCTTCCATTGTATGTAAAACTCTCAACATGGCCCACCTCATAAGTAAGGGTATCTCATCCAGAGACAAGGAGGTCATAACATCCCTGTATTCTTCCATTATAAGGCCAATTATTGAGTACAATGCCCCTTTTGGCATGTACCTCACAAATCACATGCAGCAGCTGGATAGACCACAGAGGTTCTTCACCAGAAAAATCAAGGGCCTCAAACATCTAACCTACACAGTTGCACTTAAAGCCCTTTCCCTCTACTCAGTTTCATACAGACTCCTCAGAGGAATCTCTGGCATACAAAGCAATCTCAGACCCCACCTTGATGGGACTGCTGCATATCTGCAAGTCAAGCTCCACTCGAGTAGCCAGCACGTGTGACCTCACCCTGGTTTGTGACATCAATAGGATGTGTTGTTGGGACGGATTTGTGTCCCAGAGACTCCACCATTTGTGGAACAGACTCCCTCTCCACGTCAAACAGAGTATCTCATTATCCCTTTTTAAGAGCATCCTGGATAACTGGATGGGAAACAGAAAATAACCCCCCCCCCCCAGGGTTCCACTTGTGTCCTGGCTGAACAGGGGCTTTGGGTGCTAACTTGTCCAAATGTGGGATAAACTCTTGGCTAGGCTTATAAAGCCACAGGGCCAACAGCCTAGTAACTTCCTATGATCCTATGAACTGGAAACCCAAAGACCCTACCTCCGAGGAGTCTGTGTATTTGCAAGCCTTTGGTTTTCACCCATCTTCTTCCTGGGTGATGCCTCCTGCAGACAATCTCATTAAACTGATCGCTCAGTAGGCATGGATATCTCCTGGCTCCATAGAACTGATTCCCTGGAGACTGAATAAAATCCTTTTTGCATCTGAGGACCACCAAAATTGGGCTATAGGGTTACCAGTAGATGCCATGGTGATAGCTGGCAGCCAGCAAAAAGAAAGTGGCTGAGGGAAGTAAATCTGTTCATCCCCCTACCCGAGAGTCTACAGCAATGAACAGATTTGGAAAGCAAGTTTGTGCATCATCAACCTCTGCCTTAAGGTCCTTGAATTTTCTGGCACACTTCACTAAGCTTCAGAGGGCTATGATCAAGGAACTATTGGAAACCCTAGCAGGACCTGTAGCTGATAAAGTCCAAGAAAAAGTGGCCTCCCAGTTAGTTACCCTGGAGTCTATTTCTAACTCATCCATAAGTCTCATTTCACATGCAGCCAAAAGGATAATCAGGTAGCTGGTTCAGGTGTTGCTATCAGATGAACACACCTGGATGTGCCTGTGTGAGTTTCCGGAGCCATTCAAGTCTTCCTTCATCAATGCTCACTTTGACGTATCGTCTTTGTTCGGCCCCAAAGTTAAAGAATCTCTAGCCAGGTGTAAGAAGGATGGGAAGACCCTATCTGCTGTGGGTTTTTTCCACTCCCCAACAATCCTATTCTAGGAATTAGAGGAGAGGGAAGATGTGGTTCAAAAAGTCCCAAGGGCCTTTCACGGACACACATGGTGGAGGCTCCCCTAAGGTCAGAGGGGAGAGTACTAATGGAAGCTGCCAACCATGAGGCAGATGTGGCCCACAGAATCAGGCTTCCAGAGACTCTTTCTCTGGACAGCCTTACCAGTGCTCCTGAAAGGGGGCCTGATTGCTTACCTCTGGAAGCAGTCAGGGAAAGATTTTCTCTGCATGCAAAAGCCTGGTGACAGATAACCACAGATGTTTGGGTGCAGAAAATTATTACCAGAGGTTATTGTATCCTCTTCACCCTTTATCCCAGATATCTAACAAGAGATCCTGATGTTTCACCCAATCAGAGAGACCAAGTAGCCTTAGAAATCCAAAAGCTGCTAGAAAAAAATAGTCATCCAAGAAGTTCCGCCAGACTGCCAAAAACATCAGGGGACTGGAAACCTATACTGGGTCTCAGCCTTCTAAATAAAATTGTTCAATAGTCCAAATTCTAGATTGTCATGGTTCAGTCTATACTTCCCTTTTTAGAGGAAAATGATTGGGTGTACTCTATAGACCTTCAAGACAAGTACTACCACATAAAAATGGAAAAATGCTCCAGAAGGTTTCTCCGCTTTTGGCTAGGATCCAGTCACTTTCAATTCAGGGTGCTACCCTTTAGTCTCACCACAGTCCCCAGGGTGTTTACCAAATGTATGACAGCAGTAACAGCTCACTTGAGACTGCACAGATTCTGGGTGTTTCCATATCTATATGACTGGCTCATCACCTCTTCCACCAGACATCTACTGCTTCAGGCAAAAGAGTTCATTCTGCATTTGTTCATGAGCTTGGGCATCACAGTCATTCAAACAAAATCTCAGCAAAGCCCCTCTCATAATTTATAATTCATAGCATCTGAATACCATCTGTTGTGTAGCCTCCCTTCATCAGCACACATTACAGAAGATAAAACCCAAAGTACATCCTATTTTATGAAAACCAAAGTTCCAACACTACTAGTCCTTCAAGGATTGGGTTCCATGTCAGCAACCATCACTCTAGTCCCATTAGCAAGGTTCCACATGCTGCTACTACAATGACTTCTAGCATCACAGTGGTCTATTATAACCCATCCAATGAACTACCTCATGCTAATCACCAGTCACTGCAAAAAAAGACCTATCCTGGTGGATAGATTCCAAAGAAATCCTATTAGGCCACCCATTTTCCCCTCCTCAACCCAAGGCCTTAGTGACAATGGATGCCTCCCAGATGAGGTGTGGGGGGCATTATCTGGGAAGAACAGTCAAAGGCACTTAGTCCCCTATAGAAGCCAATCTGCATATCAATGTCCTGGAGCTGAGAGCAGTGCTATTAGCGTTGCAAGCCTTTCAATCTGTCCTCCCCCTAGGGACCATTGCAATCCAATCAGACATGTCTCTAGTCTGGTACATCAACAAACAAGGGGGGAACCAAGTCCTACCCCCTGTGTTGAGAAGCCCTCAGAGTGTGGTAATGGGATATTTCCTCCAACCGCTTTCTGATAGCAACGCACATCCAGGGCAGTTCTAAGGTGATAGCTGACAAATTGAGCAGATGCATTTATGCATTCTACTACTGCCTCATGAGTGGTCTCACAATCGCAAGAAAACAAGGAGGATTTTTCATCACTGGGGCCAGCCTTGCTGTGACCTTTTTGCATCACCATCACCATCACCCCAAAACAACAAGTGCAGAAGCTACTTTCCCCTAACCTCCCCTCAGGGGAAGTCACCGAGAGATGGTCTTCTCCTTCATTGGCCCCCAGGTCTCCTCTATGCCCCCTTCCCTCTAATTCCACTCTTTCTCAAGAAAGCCGCCAGGTTGAGAAGCAAAGTGATCCTCATTGTACCCTATTGGCCTCGCCAAATTTGGTTCCCCTTCCTATGGCCTCATCTATTTCACCGTCCATGGATTCTGGACCCAGTTGCAGACCTGCTGTCTCACCTTCAGGGATTGGTGCACCCCAACCTTCAAAATCTTAAGCTGATAACTTGGTACTTCCAATTCCGCTAGTCAACAGGCATAATGATATACCTACCCCAGTGCAAAAATTTCTGCTGGCTTCCCACAGACCATCCACCAGAAAACTTTAACTTAGTAAGTGGAGGAGATTTTCAACCCAGGCTTATGATAATGATCTTGATCCTTTCTCGGCTGCTGTGGAAAAAGTTCTGAATTTCTAGCCATTCTTTTTGATCAAGAGCCTTCTGCCTCCACAGTTAAAGTCCAATTAGGTGGCATTTCTAACTTCCATAATGGTTTTGGGGACCTTCTTCTAATTTCACATAGACTATGTAAAGTGTTCCTCAAAGGAACCCTGCATTTAAAGCCTCCATGGGATCTGACCTATCCCATGGGATCTGACCATTGTTCTTCAGTCCCTGGTGTTTACTCCCTTTGAGCCAGCAATGACATGCAACTTAAAGTTTCTTTCATAGAAAACACTTTTCCTCATAGCTATAAGTTCCACAAGACAAGTTTCTGAGATGCAATTCTAACCAATTTAGGCTTTTCTGTGCTATACAGTGATGGATTCTGAAAGGGGTATTTTGCTGTAAAGTTAACAACTATGTTATAGCATCGTTCAAGTTTTAATTTTTGTGAAGCTTGGAGGTTAGTAAGGATGGGAGCACCATAAATAAGTGTTGGAAGGAGATAAGTAGTGGCAAGTGTAGTTTTGATTGCATCAGTGAGAAAACCTTTGGCTCTGTAAAGCATCCATAGCTTTTGATGAGTTTTTCTTATGCAATTTTGTATATGCAGGTCGAATTTAAGATTATCATTCACTATCACCCATAATAATTTACTATGAGAAGTGACTTCAATGGTTTTCTTATCAAGAGAGGGTACTTTAAATTTTTGTTTTTTTCTTTCCATGAGAGAGAGAGAGAGAGAGAGAGAGAGAGAGAGAGAGAGAATTGGGGAAAAAAGTAGTAGTTTGGTCTTTTTAGGATTGAGAATGAGTTGTGTTACGAAGACATGTTTCAGTGGCTGTGAAAGCTTCCTGAGTAATTTTTTGGACATGTACCATGTTGTCAGATGTATAAATGAGAGTGTAATCATTGGCATATTGTATTAGGATGGCTAGTTGTGTGGATGTATAGGAGGTGTTGGTGAAAATGTCAAAGAGGAGGAGACAAAGGATAGAGCCGTGTAGTGCACGATTGGTGACTGGGAGGCAAGAAGAGAGTGTGGAGTGCCATTTTACTGACTGGTACTTGTTGGATAGGTAGCTTTTGAACGACAGAAGGGTGGGTTGGGAAAGGCCTAGTAAGGACATTTGAAGTAGGTGTTTCCTGTGACAAACTGTGCTGAAGGCTTTAGACAAGTCTAGAAATAAGGGACTAGTTTGTGTTATCTCTAGCTTTACTGACAGTAAAATACATACATATGATCAAGCTATTTCAAGATGCATGACAACTGATTCAACTCAATTAAATTGTTATCTATTGCCCAAATTGTGTCAAAATATGACTGAACATTTTCAGGTTTCTAAGCTGTTGCATCATGTAATAGCTTTATGCATCCCAGTCCCAGGCGCATAGACCTGGAAACAGCCAATGGGTGACATCTTTATCAGGTTCATAAAACAGATGTACCTACTTTGGAAGAGTCAGTTCTGCATCCCTCACAGTTTACTTATGTATGGTGTCATCAGTGCTCACACTAGCTGTATAAGAATACATCTTTATAGTCCATCATGATAGTCCTTGCTTTTGTCACAGTGGCATAAATGACAAACAAGCTGGGATGTATGTCAAAACATTTTGTAAAAACCTGCACAGCTTCCTCTTCCCACTGTTCTTTGTAGTTATTACCTGAAGCTTTGAAAGTCAGAACAATTTAAAATCTGCACAAGAAGTGGTCTGTCGACTCACATGAGTTACAGCCTACCTGTTTACTCCCACTGTGTGGTAGTGATGTCAGAGAGGTGCTGGACAGTGTCACCCATTTCAGGACAATTTTCTTCTGTGATACACATACAGCAGCAAAACAGCAGAAAATATCAACTCCAAAATTATGTTGTGCCGGCTTTTATATGATGCAGATGTAATAGGACGCCACCTTATATTAATGACATCTTCTGTCTTTTGGGTAGCAAGCATGTTACAACATGTTGGGCAGCACCACATTATGACAGGAACTTTGCAACAGCTCACAAGTCTAAGGTACTGGGTTCTACAATGGTAAAAGAAGGAATGAATATTGAAGGCACACACTGGATAATTTCAGAATGCCTGGGTCCGCATAATTGGTAGGGTTTACCATGCCAAACATTAAGGGCTGAGATCATCAAGGCTGGAAAACATTGTAAAATGAAATATGGGGTTGAGGCTACCAATCTTCTCTTGGGGGTATGACTGTCATCCATCAAACTTTTGATAGTTTGTTTACCTGTTTCCTACATTTGTCTATTACTGTGTTTTCTTGTTACCATATCAATTCCCATCTAAGTCTGTTTGCTTTGGAAATTCATTGGGGAAAGTGCATATGTTGTTCTTGAATCAGCACAGCTTTTGTAATGGCCATGATAGCATGACTGCCACTCAATTTCTCTAAAATAATAGCCTAAGAAAATAGATTCCAGGATAGTTACTAATAGTTTTCCTACCTCTCTCTACACATTTCTATAGATATATATATATATATATATATATATATATATATATATATATATATATATATATATGTATATATATATATATATATATATATATATATATATATATATATATATATGGTCTACATTTCACTAAATTTGAATTCACTCTGACCAAATCGCTGAAAGCTCAAATTACTGAAAACTCCTTTCACCGAATCTCATTTCACTCAAGTGAAGTACTGGCGCTGTGTAGAGTACTGTAAGGCAAGTGAAAGGTATATGCCCTTTTCCCCACTGTAGTGCGATCCTGAAGTTAGTGTATTTAGTTGGGGGGGGGTACCCCCCACCTAGTTTGGTTTTGTATTATATTTCGCCAAAAGCTTCAAAACAGTACATTTTAAAACATAGACATTGCATACTTACAACACCAATGACTCTTCCAGAAGATAATATATACCCAAACTAAGTAAGGGGCTATGCACCCGCACCCCCAATGTGGGGTGCTGTGCCCCCCACACCCCAACTATATATATATATATATATATATATATATATATATATACTAACTCAAGGACCGCAGTAAAAATGCTTTATGGCTAACCTTGTTAACCCACAAAGTAATTTGCAACAAGATAGATATAAATATCACTCCTAGCCAATGTACAGGCAGTGCTCTCTGACATTATAGGCAAGCTCAGCATTGCTGATGCTGTGTGTAAAATTTTTCTTTAATGGTACACTGTTTTAAAAGTTTTTCATAATTTCAATACCTCAGTGTATAGTTGCATTCCTTTATTTCATTTAGATCTCTGCTTGTAATTACTGATGAGTAAAACCAAATCTTTTTTGTCACCATGTTAGGATGTGATGCTGACACTGTCCATAAAAGTAATTTAGAATGGAACTCTGATCCAGAAGCTGGAATATGGTTTTCCATAATTTATTTTTTTGGCCAGAAAAGTACTCCTGCCAGACAAAGAAATGTCACAAAAGGCAATCATTATCACTGCAAATGACTAGAAAATATGGGATGCTACTCTACCCTAACTGAAAATGTACAAACAAAGAAAGCAGAACACAATCTGTCTTCCAGCTGAAGTGGAACAAACAACCTCTGACACCACAGTATTATTGTTACTTTTGTAGAGCAAAGCCTTCTTATTCTTTAAAGCCATCATTCCTGATTTATTCGAGATGAGTTCAGCTACTTGACAGTAAAACATACATTTTAAGAAAAAATTATGTATATATGTATATGTTTATTTATTTGTTTTATCTGTCTGTTTGTTGAGTGTTTACTTGTTTGTTAACCAGGTATGTGGCCTGTCCTAAAAGCCATTGTCAGCCATTCCTAAGCATAAAGAGTAACAACAGAAAATATCACAAAGAGATCTAGAAATAAATAGAACCACTACATTGCATACTATCAAATAATACAATTACAGAACAGGTAATATAGTTAAAAAAATGCAAAAGTCTGACAATAAAGGATACTGATTTCTGTAGCGATGTGTATTTATCAAAATATTACAGTGAATGTATTAATCTGAAATATTATCAGCCGCAGTTTCTGAAACATTTGCACTTATTTTCAGTAAGCACGTTTCCGTTATTTAACTTTAGTTCTTAATAGTTAAAAGAGGTTGCTTTTTTCTCATGCTGAATGAAAGACTATTCCAGCAGGTGGATACAAAGAATTCTTTGTCTTCAGCTGTAGATTTGAAGGGGGCCTTTTACGGGAGAATATTTCCTCATTAGTGTTTCTAAGAGGACATGCAGAGGTTTTGATTATTAGTAATAACGTAGAGGAAATTTATGTTGAATGACTAATTGGAAAATAGAAAAGCTGACACAAAGAAGGTAACACCTGCTGTTGTGTAAGTTAATTGTTTTTTTTACAGAAAAGGCATAAGATGAGTTTGTGACCTGAGAGAGTTTTAAAGTGGCAACTACTATTGGCAGAGGCTTGTAGTGGTGGTGCATTAATAGATGAATTTAGGGCAATAATAGACAGACCTTAGAATGTTTTAGGATTAATGCATTTTTGGCAATAGTCTTCCTTGAGTATTTATTCTTTTATAACAGAATTCTGACTCTATGAGAACTTCAGTTGTTATATGTTCAGCATGGCTGTGAAATGGTAGTACTGGGTCTAGATTTAAGCCAATGCATATATGCTGAGTCACTTGTGAGATATGATTAGCTAGTGTGTCAGATATAATGATTTTGCAAGGCTGTTCAATGTTTTTTTTTTTTTTTTGTATTGGTACTGAAAATTAAAAAGTTTTATTTTAGAGTTGATAGTAAGCTGATATTTGGAAACTCAGTTCCAAAGTCTAGTGAAATTGTCTTGTAGTTTGGAATGAAAGGAGGTGCGTGTGCATCTGAGGTTAGGATGAACATGTAATTTTATGTTGCTGTCTCAGTGAAAGAGGATACACCTTGGATTAGTCATTTAAGAGGAGAGGAAGAGAGAGAGAGAGAAGAGAACAGGATCAAGAAAAGAATGCAAGATTTCCTGTACTTGCAATGTCTGAGACACTGCTTACCTGAAAGTTTCAGTTATGAAGGAAATTAGAAAATCAAATTACTGCACTGGGACTAAAGTTTAGTGACTTCTTGTAATTTAATTCTGCACATATCCTACTTTAGAAGAGTTTATGGGGGGGGTAGTTAAAGACTCCTAAAATGATGCAGTTTTTATTTATAGGTAGTTCATCAAGTACATTTCAGGAAACTTACAGAAACTTCAGGGGACATAAACGATGTCATGTAGCAGTTTTATTTAGTGTGATCTAGTACTCAATACGTTTTGTTTGAAGATCTCTCATTGCCTTTCTAGTGGTGATAGATACTATAATAACTATACATACATCCCCACAATTGTCATTAGGTCTGAAGCCATGGTAGGCAATAAACCCAAAAATGGAGAAAGTGCTTTCTGGCCATTTAAATGAAGTTTCTGTGATTACACATACATGGATACTTTTCCAAGTGTAGGGATGCCTCAAGGTAAGGCTGCCTGTTATTGGGACTTGTGACATTGAGCAGGGGCACCTTAATTTATATGCTTTATCTCTGTGCAGCATAGCTTATTTTGGTATTTCTTGAAAGAAAAAGGAGCAAGGGTATACTTGGTGTTTCCAGAAGTAAGGATTTTAATAAGAATTAACTGCATTGCAAAAGGCAATATCTGAGTTTAACCTCTGAGATATTTTTTTCAGTTTTGAGTCCAGATGTATGCAATATTCCTTTGTATTTTAGAGTGGTACCAGATGTTGCTGACTGGGTTAAGATCACTTAAGGGATCAGGCAGGCTTCTGTATTGCAATATCTGGCTGGAGTATTTAGTCTACAGCCTTATATGTGTGCTGTATTTACCAGATAGCTTGTCTATGCTGGTGAGATAATTGATAAGTTGACTAAGTCCAAGAGATTTTTTATACAATGTTGATTAGCTTTATAGCATTTAGGGCAATCTGTATTAGCATCACTTAATGTTATTATTAATGTATTTTATATGAATTATATTTGATGTAATCTATGCAAGGATATCCTCATGTATTTAAGCATTGGATTAATTAATATTAACCAACAAATAGTCCAAGTGGAAGTAATACAGTTACCAAAAACAACAAATACAAACTCCCAAAATGTTGAATGAAGTTGTTTATTATAATAACATTTTTATTTATTTATTTACTGGGAAAGTCCGACTTGGAACGGGCCAATTTTCAGCGGAGGCCCAGGGAGAAATGCTGCAGATCTGCATGTCTTTGTAACATGGAAGGAAACTGGAACACCTGGAGGAAACCCACATGAATGCAGGGAGGACATGCAGACTCCACACAAAAGGCACCCCAGACAAGAATCGAACCAGAGAACCTCTTGCTGTGAGGAAACAGCGCTAAATACTACACCACTGCACCATCCATAACATAATAAAAAGAACATCAAAAATTCCTGGTTAAGCACATTTATCCTGTATACTAAGGACTTCATCAGAACCAGTTTTACTAACACAGTTCGGTCATTTATAAATTTATTAAATCGTGTCATCACATATCAACAAAAGGAGCTTCCAGAGTGAGTCAAGTAAAAAAAAAAAATTGTGTTAAAAATTATAAAAAAACGAATAAATGTAGCATGCTGACATAAATGTTGCTCCACAAACATGTAAAAATATGAAAATATAAAAATACATAAAAAAGTATAGTCATAGTAGCTGAACATTAATTAACCTTTGCTTTATTGTTTAAAACACTAATTAAAGACACACTGTCATTAAAATATGGAGCAACAGTGGCATTCACCCTAAGTGGATGCAATAATTCTTTGTACTACTATTGATTCTTTGAAGTCCCCCATTCATCTTCATCCAACCTTTCCCACATCAAAAACAAAAAGATTTAAAATAAATGCATCTCACTGAATACCATACCAGTGCACTTCTATCATCTCTGTTTTGCCTAATATAATAATAATGTTGATATGTCTTCCTCTGGAGGTTTTTTTCTGTTTTGCCTATATAAAACAACTGACAAGTTTGGCAACAGCTAAATAATTCAGCTATGAGTTTTTCTAATCATATCATCCAGTTGGCTAATGATAGTTATGGAACTATAGGTTGTATAAAAAGATTTATAAAGTCTAGGAAATCAAACATAATGAAGTCATTGTTTGTTAGTTACATTAGTCCCAAACTTGAGTATGGAATAACAATATGTAAACCCTATAGGAAAACAAGCATGAATAAACTAGAAAGAGTACAGCGGAAATATACTAAGGGCATCCTTGGATGTGAAAATCTAAGTTATTATGAAAGACTAAAATATCTGAACATGTACAGTGTCTCTTGTAGATATTTAAGAGGAGATCTTATTCAGGTATATAAGGCATTTAGGGACAACTACCTCTGGGAATGTTTTGGGTTATCAAAAAGTACTAGAGAATCATCAGATAACCTATAAAGAAGATTAAGAAACCAAAAAAATGTGGTCCACAGCAGAAAGAAGGTAAATGAAAATCCAGTAGGTGAAATTCAATGAACAAATTTATTGGATAAAAACCACACAGTAACAAATCCCTCAAGCACTTTCGTTCAGTGCAATACTGAGCTTTATCAAGATGAACACCATGTAACAACTGCTCCTATTTAAATACTAAAAAAATCATGTGATCAATTAAGTTAAAAAACTATTTAATAGAATATCACCTGCAAGTGCTTGGTATTAAAAGGGCTACATGTAAAACCAGTTAAATAGCCTTGTCGTAATATTTCTCATATACATAAAGGCTCGAAACATAAACTTCTTGCTAAACATTGTTCAACAACAATAAAACCTTAAATGAATCATATTGCGATCAAAATAATAAATGCTAATAAATACTAAATAAGTATGAGGAAAAACTAAATAAATAAATAAGTAAAACATAATGAATAAATATAAAAAATCAAAATAATAAAAAATGTATGAATCAATTCTTTGGGAGTGTATTAAGTATGTGAATATACCAATTTTATGTTGTATTATTATAATTATAAAGAAGATTCTATAGAAATGAGAAGTGTACTAATTGGTTCTCTGACAGAGTAGCTGGTGCTTGGAACAGACTACCAAATTACATTAAAGCAAGTGCTAGTTTAGATATTTTTAAGAACAGCCTGGACATTTATTATGGGAACAAGTGTTTTGGCATATTGGCAAGCTAGAAGGGCTTTAATGCCCGTGCTTGAAACATTTGTATGTATGTATGTATGTATGTATGTATATATGTAAATATACCACATGGGAAAATAAACAATTAAATCTTCCATTCATTCTCCATCTGGAGAGTTGATTAAACACACACCAGTTTTCCTCAGTGTTTATAAACAGCAATTTATTACAGCCAAAACTTTTCTTGTATCAAACCAAGCATCTATACCAGATGAACATTTATTTCTCTCCAAATAAATCTTAATATTAGTATTGCTCCTACAACTAATTTTGGGTGGCTCTACACCAATAATCTTATAAATATCACTCCCTTGATACATGTACCAGTTCTTATACAAAATATTTTTAATGGTGTGTAAATCAAGAGTATAATAAGTAATAAAAGAATTCTGCACATAATTCCTACCACTGTCACATTTTCTGTTAGCAGATGTAATTAAGCCAAATTTAATAATGGGGTCATAATTATTGTGTGGTTCTTGTGCCTTGTCTCATAAACTTGCTGTAAAATTGATTGAATTAATGCCTAAGGAATCCTCTTTCTATATATATATATATATATATATATATATATATATATATATATATATACTCTTGAGTTTTTGAACTCCTCATGTAATTTTAATTCATCCAAGGTTGACCTCAATAGTCTAATAAACTGACTTATGATTAAATATTTTTGTTATGAAATAGATGACAGCTTGTATAATATAGGAATGGTTACTATACATAGGGTTCCTATATACACAGGTATTTAAACCCTCTTGGTGATCTTTCCTTACCATAATGTCCAAGAAGTTGATTGCATCTTTGTGTATATGGTGCATAAACTCCAAACGTGGGTTAGTCCTCTGTTAATATAACCTAAAATCCTACCATTCCATATCAAAAAGATGTCATCCACATATTTATAATAAGTAACACAATTAGCATAAAAAGCAAATGTAAATAACTTATCTTTTTCCCAAGTCAATAAAACTGAATTGACTTATACCGGGGAGCATGCAGCTCCTGTAGCCATACCTTTCAGTCACTTAAAATGCTCTCCATAAAAATACACATCATTATTACATAAACCAAATTCCATCATTTCAATAATAATCTAAACTTCAGAGGAGTTCAGTTTCTGAAATGCTGTTGACATCTCATGAACCAATTCTAAACCCAACTGATGAGGGATAACTGAAAACAAGTTCTTTATGTCTATATTTACAAACCAAAATTAATTTCTTATTACAAAATGCCTTTACTGGTCTATAAAAGACAGCAAATCTTTCAAGATATAAACATGTTGAAAGAACAATTCCTTAAGGAACCCAGCAATGAATTTTGTTAAGTGTCCAGTTTTTGATGCATTGGAAGAAACAATGGGCCTCAAAGGTAGATTGTTCAAATCAGAATGTACTTCTGGAATGCCAAATATTTTTGGAATAACAGGAAAATCAACCTTCAAAAACCTAAACACATTCTGGGAAATATCACTGCTATTAAACAATTAATTCAAATACACATCAATTTTGTTGTAAGCAAAAAAAAATCTCATTCCTAGAAACAGGTTTATACACATCAACATTAGTCAATGTAGATAATATCTTATTTGCATATGTCATGTAGTCCATAATAACCAAACTCTCTCTCCCTTATCCAATTTCATAAAAGATAAATGAATTTCCTGTTTGCACTTATTTTTAAAATCGTTTTTTCTTAAAACTTGCATTTTATCTGTCTCTGGCCTAGCACTCAAGTGTGGTGTCATTTACTGCACTGTTATAACTTGTTGATACTTGTGAACCTCTGCTATCTTTAAAAAAAAAACAAAAAAACAAAAAAAATCTTGCTTTTTCCCACTTTTCTGAGATTTAAAAAAGTTCAGTTACAGGCTTGCTGTTCTGAACTGTTTGTAAGTTTCTTGGAGGCCATTTTTTGCTTGGGCTAAAGGGAAGTCTCTCTGTTCATCAGTGGCAGTGATAAACATTGAGCAGCCTGCCTGCCCCTGTGGGAGTGCTTACTGCCTTGAAAATGTAGTTTTATTGGCCATTTTGGGTCAATTCCAAACTCCTTGATGTCCCTCTCTTAGAACCAGATTGCCTCGTGGTTTTGGCATCTTTTCAGACTTGTTGGCTGTTGGAGAAGCACCCACCAAGAGGAGAAAACGCTGAGAGAAGAAAGGAGCCACTTTTGAGATTTTAAGTATTTTTCTTCAGATTATTAGCTAAGTTTTTCTGCATAGCCACCTACTTTGAGCATTTTCTGGCTTGTTAAACTTGATTTCTGCATTGGTAACTGTATTTAGAACACAACCTAGAGCTGTTTACTGAATTTCCTGTTTGCACTTATTTTTAAAATCGTTTTTTTCTTAAAACTTGCATTTTATCTGTCTCTGGCCTAGAACTCAAGTGTGGGGTCATTTACTGCACTGTTATAAATTGTTGATACTTGTGAACCTCTGCTATCTTTAAAAAAACAAAAAAAACAAAAAACTTGCTTTTTTCCCACTTTTCTAAGATTTAAAAAAGTTCAGTTACAGGCTTGCTGTTCTGAACTGTTTGTAAGTTTCTTGGAGGCCATTTTTTGCTTGGGCTAAAGGGAAGTCTCTCTGTTCATCAGTGGCAGTGATGAACATTGAGCAGCCTACCTGCCCCTGTGGGAGTGGTTACTGCCTTGAAACTGTAGTTTTATTGGCCATTTTGGGTCAATTCCAAACTCCTTGATCTCCCTCTCTTAAAACCCTCTTTTGCGTGGTTTTGCGCAGTTTTGTGCATAGTGCAACAACGAGCAGCGCCGCCTAATTGGGTTTAAACTATTCCTGGCTCCACGAAGTCTGCTCTTCACTTTTTCCCTTAGAACTGCTCTATCTCTCAAATTAAACACCATATTCTCATTCTAAGGCCCTTCACTGGTCCAAATAAGTAATCTTACAAGTTAGCACTATTAAACCATAAGCACTACTTACTCTTATACTCTCTACGATTACCTTGAACCCTATTGGTCCGTCTTAATTCAGTTTCCCTATATTACTCTAGCATGTCCAAAGGTCAGTCAATGGTTTCCTCTCCGGTCCAGCTGGTGAATCTGGGAATTTTGAGGCAATGTTACAACTGTCTCATGTACACGGACAACCCTCTCCTCCTCCAAACAGGTTCAAATATATGTGAGAGATACAACCATATAGCCAAACTGGAGGCTGAGCTCTCTCATCTCAAAACTGGTGAAACCAGTCAGGAGGAGAAGGTAACCTCACACAACACAATTCCAGTATCACATAGTCCCACCACATCAACGAACCAAACACATAAATACACAAAAACATACCCAGAGGCTCTAAATAAAAATCTATCTAAGCAACAGAGACCTCCAAAGCAGACATACAAGCAAACGCTACCCCAAAACAAAACACGCACAACACATAGCCCACAAAGTCAGTGTGCCAAGCAGCCACAGCCCTTAAGGCTGAATAACACACCTGATACTCTTGTAATAGGTGACTCTATTGTCAGACACACTGACGTCCCGCTCACCAGGCTGAACAAAGAGAAGGTCACAGTGAGCTGCCTGTCGGGCACTAGGATCCGCCACATAATGCAAGCACTCAGGTCACTCCAAAGCAAATACAAATATGACTCAGTCATCGTACATGCTGGTGTGAATGACCTGAGACGTACCTCCCTGGACTACATGAAAAGAGACATAGAGGAGCTCTCTGATCATGTAGCCCAGGCCGGTATGACCCTGACCTTGAGTAGCATCTTACCCTCACCTAGAATGATGCCACAGTACAAAGACAAAATGATCAATTTTAACAATTGGCTAAAATTTTGGTGTCATTCAAAGGGGATCCAGTGTCTGTCAGCCTGGGATGACATGCTTGACAAGCCACGTTGCTTCGCTAGGGACGGCTTGCACCTGTCACCACTGGGCTTTCGGATATTGGCAAAGGCTCTTGCCACCCCCATAGTGCCTTTTTTAGGCAAGGCTCAAAAGTCAAACCCACCTCCATAGACAGCACAAGGAACAAGAAACTAAGGGTAATGCTGTTAAACGCCAGAAGTCTTAACCTCAAGATGCACGCACTCGAAGCTCTCCTCAGTATGGAGAACATCGATATCTGTGCAGTGACAGAAACCTGGTTCAAGGCTCTAGAGAGCACCCCAGCACTACCAGGTTATACCTCATATCATGCTTTTCGGCCCCAAAACCCAGACCAAACCACAAAAGGAGGGGGAGTTTCCATATTTATCGAGGATATCCACACCTCCAGGTTAGTGGCATTGCATGAAGTATTGGAGATCATCCATGTGCAACTAACAGTGGGCAAGACTGCTTTTCAGTTTATTGCATCCTACAGACCACCCTCTCAAAGTCAGGAATCCCACTCGGCTTTCCTGAAAACATTGGAGAACATGAAGATCTCTCCAAACACCATTATATTGGGCAACTTCAACTACCCAAACATAGACTGGGAGCACTACTCAAGCCCCAGCACCTTAGCCCAAAGGTTCCTGGAAATTATAAACTCAAATGTTATGGAACAACTAGTCACCACTCCCACAAAAGGGGATAACATACTAGACCTGATCATTACCAACATGGGTAATCTATGCTCCATACCAGAAGTATATCCCTCATTGGTAAGATCAGACCATAAATTAATTTCACTGGATATCCACATCCTGACCCCACCCCCAACCCAGAAAACCACAGTGAAAAACTTCTCAAAAGCGACTTCTCACTTCTCAAAACTGAAGTGGAATCCTTCAAGGCCCCAGGGCCAGTGGAACTATGGCCCAAACTGCAGAATCCTATATAAACACATTCTACGGACATCTCCAGGAATGCATGGATCATGCTATCCCAAACAAAACCAAGACCCAATCATCCAAAGGCAGGCATCCAGTCTGGTAGACCCCAGCCATAAATAAACTGTACAACAGAAGGAGGAAGCTACTACATGATAGAGCAAAATCCCTAATAGGGAAGGCAGCTCTGATCAGTACTAGCAAAAAAATTACGATCCCTCATAAAATCATTCAAGGCCAGCTTCGAGAGAAAAATTGCACAGGACACTAAAGACAATCATAAGGCTTTTTTCAGTTATGTTAAGAACCTGGGATGCAACTCCCAGACTTGTTCTGAGTTGATTCTAAGCAATAAAAAATACACTGAACCCACAGACATCGCCAATATCCTGGCAGACAGGTTCAGTGCAAACTTCTCCACCCCCTCCCCCCCAAAAGAGCAATTATCTATCCTGGCAGAGGGCTGCCTCCCAAAAATCTCTGATGCTCAGGTGAAGGCTGCCCTCTCCAAAGCAAAAAACACTGCTTCCATGGGACCAGATGGCATCCCAGGTTGCGTCCTACATGAACTCCAAGAAGAACTAACCCCTCAAATAAAACAGCTGTACAATCTCAGCCTCACTACAGGATATGTGCCCACAGAATGGCGTACAGCAACAGTGGTCCCACTCCACAAAGGTGGAGCCTCTACGGACCCTGGAAACTATCGCCTGACTAGCCTAGTCTGCAAGGCTATGGAGAGGATCATCATGGAGCTCATAAACAAAGACATTGGGGACCTACAGACACTAGATCCTACCCAATTCGGCTTTGTCAAGGGCAGATCCTGCCTTTTGAATCTGGTCGACTTCTTTGAAACAGTCACCAAAGTCATAGATGAAGGAAAGGTAATCCACACAACCTATCTGGACCTAGCAAAGGCATTTGACACAATACCCCACTCGGGCATCATAGATAAGCTATCCAGATTAAATATAAACCCCTATGTCACAAGATGCGTTGCAAACTGGCTCAAAGACAGAACCCACAGAGTGAGAGTTGCTGGAGCCATGTCAGACTCGAAACCGGTCACAAGTGGCGTCCCACAAGGTTCTGTCCTGAGACTGCTCTTGTTCAGTATATACTTTTCTGAGGTACAGGCCAATGTGGAAGGACTATGGCTCACCAAATACGCAGATGACTGCAAACTGGGCACCATAATCGACTCTCCAGCTGACACAAACATCCTTCAAAAAGGTCTCACAGAGGTGGATAACTGGTGCCAGAGCCATGGTCTAAAGCTAAATGCCAAAAAGTGTATAGTCATACCCTTTGGCAAAAACAATGTGCCCACAAATTACCACATAGGTGGTAACCCATTAAGTACAGAGAAAGTAATTAGGGATCTGGGGACCCAAGTTGATAGCAATCTCTCCTTTATCAACCACATTGCCAAAGTACACAAAGTACCACAATACAAAGACAAGATGATCAGCTTTAACAATTGGCTCAAGTACTGGTGTCATTCTAAGGGGATCCAATGTCTGTCTGCCTGGGATGATATGTTGGACAAGCCATGCTGCTTCGCAAGGGATGGCTTACACCTGTCACCATTGGGCTTCCGGATATTGGCTAAGGCTCTTGCTACCCCCATAGTGCCTTTTTTAGGCAAGGCTCAAAAGACAAACCCACCTCCTTAGAAAACAAAAATGGAAAAAATCTAAGGGTAATGCTGCTCAACACCAGAAGTCTAAATCTCAAGATGCAGGCACTTGATGCACTCCTCAGCATGGAGAACATCGACGTCTGTGCAGTAACTGAAACCTGGTTCAAGGCTCCTGAGAGCACCCCAGCACTACCAGGCTATACCTTGTATCATGCTTTTTGGCCCCAAAACCTGGGCCGAACCACAAAGGGAGGGGGAGTGTCCATATTCATAAAAGACACCCACACCTCCAGGTTAGTAGCAACACATGAAGCATCAGAGACCATACAGGTGCAACTAACCATAGGCAAAACTGCTATACAACTGGTAGCATGTTACAGACCACCCTCCCAATCTCAAGAACCCCACTCAGCCTCCCTGAAGACATTGGAGGATATGAATGTATCACAAAATACCATCATACTGGGAGACTTCAACTACCCAAACATAGATTGGGTACATTATTCTAGCCCTAATACCCTAGCCCAAAGGTTCCTGGAATTCATAAATTCAAATGCACTGGAACAACTAGTCACCTCTCCCACTAGGGGAGATAATATACTAGACCTGATCATCACAAACATGGGGACAAAATGCTCCACACCGGAAGTATACCCCTCACTAGTGAGATCTGACCACAAACTAATCACCCTGGATATACATATCCCACCTCCACCCCAGCACAAAAGACCAAAGTGAAAAACTTCTGAAAAGCAGACTTCACTCTTCTTAAGACTGAGATGGTATCCTTTAAGCCCACTGTGCCAGTGGATACCACATCCCACAATGCCGAATCCTTCACAAATGCTTTCTATGGACATGGATCATGCAATCCCAAACAAATCCAAGTCCCTCTCCACCAAATGTAAGCGTCCTGTCTGGTGGACCTCAGCCATAAACAAATTGTATTACAAAAGAAGGAAGCTACTGCACGTCAGAGCGAAATCCCATGAAGGGAAGACATCTCTGATCAACATTAGCAGAAAACTACGTTCTCTCATAAAAACATCCAAGGCAACTTTGAGAGAAAAATCACTAAAGACACTAAAGATAACCACAAAGCCTTCTTCAGCTATGTTAGAAACCTGGGCGGAAACCCTCAGATATGCTCAGAGTTGGTTCACAACAACAAAAAATACACTGAACCCACAGATATTGCTAACATTCTGGCTGACAGGTTCAGTGCAAATTTCTCACCTCCTTCACTCCCAAAAGAAGAAATACTTATCCCAGCTGAATGTAATCTCCCTGTCATCTCAGATGTCCAAGTGAGAACCGCCCTAAACAAAGCAAAAAACACAGCATCAATGGGACCTGACGGTATCCTGGGGTGCGTGTTACGTGAACTCCAAGAGGAGCTAAACCCACACATAAAAATGCTATTTAACCTTAGCCTTACTTCGGGATATGTACCTGAACACTGGCGTACAGCAACAGTGGTCCCACTCCACAAGGGGGGTGCCTCTACAGACCCTGGAAACTACCGCCCCATAAGCTTGACTAGCCTGGTCTGCAAAGCTATGGAAAGAATCATAAGGGGACTCATAAACGGAGACATAGGGGACCTACAGACGCTTCACTCCACCCAGTTTGGCTTTGTAAAGGGCAGATCCTGCCTTTTAAACCTGGTTGACTTTTTCGAAACAGTCACTAGAGCCATTGATGAGGGCAAAGCAGTCCATACAGCATACCTGGACTTGGCTAAGGCCTTCGGCACAATACCCCACTCAGGCATCATAGATAAGCTAAACAGCTTAAAAGTAAACCCTTATGTCACTAGATGGGTTGCAAACTGGCTAAAGGACAGAACCCATAAAGTTAAAATCGCTGGAGTAATGTCAGACTCAAAGCCAGTCACAAGTGGTGTCCCACAGGGATCTGTCCTGGGACCCCTCTTGTTCGGCATTTATTTCTCAGATGTTAAAGCAAACATGGGAGGGCTGTGGCTGACAAAGTTTGCAGATGACTGCAAACTAGGCGCCATAGTCGATACACCAGCAGATACACAAATCCTACAAAAAGGCCTCACTGAAACGGACAACTGGTGCCGTAGTCACGGCCTTAAACTAAATGCCAAAAAATGTATAGTCATCCCTTTTGTAAAAAACAAAGTACCCACAAATTATCACATAGACAGCAACCCACTGAGTACGGAAAAAGTAATCAGAGACCTAGGGACCCAAGTAGACAGCGACCTCTCAATTGACACCCACGTTGCCAAAGTGGTTAGAAAAACATTCTACCTTGCACACCTCATCATGAAGGGTTTCACATCCAGATCCAAGGATGTCATTGTACCCCTATATTCCTCCCTCATCAGACCCATGATTGAGTACAATGCCCCATTTGGTATGTACCTCACCCAGCACTTGCAACAGCTGGAGAGACCACAAAAGTACCTCACCAAAAGGATCAAGTGTCTCCAACATATGTCTTATTCTGCCAGACTAAAGAAACTTCAGCTCTATTAAGTAGCATACCGCCTGCTCAGAGGTGATCTCTGCCTGACGTACAAGGCCATGTCCAATGAGGATCTGATGGACATGCTCCACCTCAAAAAATCCAAATCCATCAGGACCACGAGAGCTAAAGACTTAAACCTCGGCACAAGTATGAATAGGACATGCTGGAGGGATAGATTCATAACCCAGAGGCTTCCCATGCTTTGGAACAGGATCCCAGTTCGTATTAGGCAGAGCCCCTCACTGACTCTCTTCAAGAGAAATCTTGATGAGTGGATGGGAGATTGTAAGTTTACCCCAGGGGTCACATCTGTGTCACTGCTAGACAGGGGCACAGTAAACTAATTCTATTATATAAGGGGACCTTCACTGTGTCACTACTAGACAGAGGCACAGTATTCTAGATTTATTCTGTACATTTTTGTACCATTTCATGGGGTGGCAAAAGCCACATCACTATGGCTAGGCTTACAAATGCCCCAGGGCAGATAGCCTAGTACTATACTGTGAAACTATGAAACTAAGTGGTTAGAAAGACCTTCTACATAGCCCACCTCATCATGAAAGGATTCACATCTAGATCAAGAGAGGTAATCGTGCCCCTTTATTCATCCCTCATCAGGCTTATCATAGAATATAATGCCCCTTTTGGGATGTACCTTACCCGACACCTGCAGCAATTAGAAAGACCCCAAAAGTACCTCACCAAGAGGATCAAGGGACTCAAGCAGATGCCATATGCTGCTCGTTTAAAAAAACTCCAGCTCTACTCAGTTGCATACCGCCTACTTCGAGGCGATCTATGCCTGACATATAAAGCTATGTCCAATCCAGAATTAATGGACATGCTCCACCTCACTAAATCTAAATCCCTTAGAGCCACACGCTCAAGGGACTTGAACCTCAGCACAGAAATAAATAGAACTTGCTGGAGGGACAGATTCATAACCCAGAGGCTCCCTTCGCTCTGGAATAGAATTCCAATTCATGTTAGGCAGAGCAGCTAACTGAATCTCTTCAAGAAGAATCTTGATGAGTGGATGGGGGATCGTAGGTTTGTCCCGGGGATTACTTCCATGTCACTATTAGACAGAGGCACAGTAAACTAAACCTTAAAAAGGGCACAGTATACTCAAATCAAGGGGTGGTGTAAGCCATACAAAATCGGGCTAGGCTTGTAATTGCCTCAGGGCAGATAGCCTATTATGAACCTATGACCCTAAATGCTTATTGTGGGTAAACTCTTTATCTCACATTCTTCTTCTTTTGCAACATAAAATGCATTGGGTAATGACAAAGTCAACCCACTATGGATATCAAACTCACACACATACCTCTCAACTGTCCAGATTTTCACAGAATGTCCATATTTTTGCCTCATATTTTTTGTCTGTTCTTCATAAAAACTGTGGTCATCTGCCAAATCACTAAGGATTTAAGTCACTAAATAATGATATGCATTTGAGTGTCAGACTTCATACACTTCAGAAAATGGATGCTAAGAAATATCCTGCTATTCTATTAGCTTTCTAATGTTATAAGAGCAATATATAAAATCTGTCCCTATTTTTAGGCCTTTGTCCCACCATTAGTTTAGGATTTGTCTGGATTTTTTGTTCTAAGCATTTGATCGGTATGATCTCACATTCTTTCAAAAAACAATAATAGGTGTGGTGGAGTATTATACTAACATTTTCTTTTAAACTTAAGCATCGATGTGTGATCATGAACCTTGTCAGCTTGCTAATAGAAATTTTCAAATAAAATAATGCTAGAGCCAGAGTCCAAGGAACTTCCCGAACAATATGTAAAGTATAAAATAGGATGTTTATTTAATGCTTTCATACTCTCATAAGCAGGACTTTATCTGAATGTCCCATAACACCACACACTGCAATTTATATGAGTTTTGAGTGTAACTAATAGCTTGTAAGATTTAAAGACATAAAATACAATTTTAATACAATGACTAAATACATTAAAATTCGACCAACACTTAAATCAATAACAGCCTTGTATAAAAATAAAAAAAAAACTTTAAGAATCATCCCTTATGTGAATCTTTACTATAGCTTAGCTACTCTCAACTTCAAAACAAGCTAAATAGATGCATAATCATTAATTCCTGGGTAATATGTGGCATGTAACTTGAATTGTCATCTAAGTTCTTTATTCTCTAATGCTGTTTTAACATCCCCACCTTGGGGAGGGGGGGTGTTCAAAGTTACTGATCCAAAGTTAGGTAGTGATAGGTAGCTGCCATAGTAATTGCAAAGGCTGCCAGCGTAGCTAGATAGGCTTTTGTAGATAATTCTGTCATTTGTAAATATTAATGTAAGCCACATGCTTGTTCTCTTAAATGTAAAAAAATTATGGTAAATGATGAACTTCAAAAATGTAACCACATTGCACCCTGCTGGAGGAAAGCTGATAAGTTAAGCATTGTATAATTGTTTGATCTCAAAACTCGGAGGCGAGATTGTCTGAATGAAGGAATTCTTCCTATTGTTTTGAGACCAGAGTTAATGGCTAGAATTTACATGTATAATGACTTTTATTGCTCTGGCTTCCTGACCAGCTGCAAGATCAAAAGGGCTGTTACACTCTGAGTTTCTGTTAGCCTGGGAAACAGAGAATAATGATGTAATAAGAAATGAGTCAGTGGTACTGTGTTATCAATTTAAGGACAGAGAGAGAGAATCAGAGCATTTTGCATTTGTTTTCAGAACTGATAACATAGCACTGCCTTGCTGTATAAGTAAGTTGATCTTAGAACTGTGTTTGCTTTTAGATATGGATAGGAAATAGTAAGTCTAGTCAAGCTGTTTTCCATATTGATGTCAGAACTTTTCTACTGCATTATTTTAAGCATTTCTCTGTGCTCTCTGAACTCTTGACTTGCAGTGTGTAGTAAGAAGTATTCACTTTTGTTCTTATTATTTATTATTAAATATTTTTAAACCTTTCAACTGTGACTGTTTTATATAGAGATAATTTAAGCTCTAGAGTACATTGCATGTATATAGTGATACTGTCCAAACCACCCCAAATAAGCCTTGCTGTTCATCACAATTACCATTTGGATAATAATATTACACAGTAATAATTGTACACCCTTTGCTAACGGCATTACTAGTAGCTGATATTAGTGGTTGGTGGCAAGTGGTACTACTGTATAGTCTGAGTTGAAGGGGCATAGCTGGAGAACCTGTGCCAGCCTTCCCCAGGAGAGTCTGTGTGTTTGTATATAACTCATATCACAAAGTATGTGTGTATCAGCTACTTGGGCAGGGACATGAAGCACTGGTTGGACAGAGAGGGTGCTGGAGGTTTTAGCTTAACAACTAGGCTGAGATCTGGACCCTATAGCTGTGCCAGTGGGAAGTCTTATTGGGGATCTGGAGAGGAAGGGAGAAACCAGCCCTAGACTGACTGTGATCTCTGTGTGCTCTTAAGGGAAATTGTACTTTACTGTGTGTGTATTTGTTATCCTTCCCAATGTGGATGCCCCTCACTGGTGTTAGTGGTGAGGATTCAGGCTCCTTGATTGCTAGGCCAGTACATGGGTGTCACATATTAATTGTTTGGCAGTGAAGGGATATCCACACCACATATTAATTGGTTGGCACATACTAACTGGTTTGTAGTGGTGTGGATAGTGAATTCATGTAGCTTATGTACAGTGATCACTGAAGGTGGTTTTGTACTCTAAATAAGCCATGCAGTGAATATTCATGGTTCAGATCACACTTGTTTTATTTCTTTTGTGAGGTTAGTTAGTCAGGGAGAGCAGGCAAGCATGTAAGCAGAGGAGTATGGAAAGCTGACAAGGAGCAAGTTGGCTCATGCCAGGCTAAAGGACTGGTACAAGGAAACCTGACTAAGGCAGACATGTTTGCAGCTTTGATCACAGCTTCATCAGAAAACAGCAACCAGGAGGATGAACAGACTGACCATGGAGCTGTACAACACTCAGGGAATAGACAGCTCAGCCTTTGTGAAGAGGACTTAATAATCCATCTGGAGTTAAAGAGACTGGAGTTGGAGGCCAGGCCTTTGGAAATGGAAGCTGTGGAAAAGAAACAGCAGAGACAGCACGAAAAGGAGATGCTGACTCTTCGCCAGAGTCATGGAGGTAATGGGAAGGGAGTAACTGGACCCCAGAAGCACAACAGGTCAGTAAATTTCTTCTGCAGTTTACATAGGGGGAAATTTTGATAGTTTCCTTCATATGTTTGAGAGGGTATGTAAACAGTATGATGTTGACCAATGGCTCTGAGTACGGTTCCTGACCCACTTACTCCATGGTAAAGCTGTAACTATTTTGTCCAAAATGTCTGGCATTGACTGTTTTGATTGTACTGCTGTTAAGAATTGTGTGCTACAATCTTTTAAGCTAACACCTGAAACGTATAGGAAAAAGTTGAAAGTGTGTGTGAGTATGTTGCTGAACTGAGCACTTATTTTCATAGGTAGATGAATTGATGTCAGGTCACCACTTTTGAAGGGCTGGCAGAGCTTTTGGTGAGGGAACAAGCCTTTAGAACTTTGCCTGAGGACATGAGGATCTGCTTAGCTGATAGACAATGTGCTACTTCAGATGAGTTGTGGAAGAAAGGAGACCTATACCCAGCAATCAGGGCATCCCTGCACAGGAAAGGTACCCCCCAGTACTGCTCATGGGTCTAAAGGAACCCATGATGGGCAGGCCAGACTGCCCCAACAGAATCTTTCAGTAGCAGGGGAAGCCACTACTCCAGGTACACATCCAGGACCTAGGGTTAAATGCTTTAAATGCAACCAGTGGGGCCATGTGACATACAGATGTCCATGGAGGCAAGGTAGGGAACAAAAGGTGAGGGAGCCAGTATGTGTGAAAGACAAAATGCCAACAAGAGGTTGTCTTGAGACAACAAGGGTACACAACTACCACAAGAGGTTATATCCTTTCATAGTGAATGGCAAAGAGGTAATTGCTAAGAAAGACACAGCCTCTGACATAACCATTGTGAAGCCTGCAGTGGTTACAGAGGAGCACTACTTGCCAGGGCAATCTACTCCAGTCATAGCTTTAGGAGGGATCCCCATTCCAAATTCCTTTGGCTAGGGTTCTCCTTGACTGGTAGGGTGGAAAAGGAAGCCAGCAAGTAGGTGTGTTTGAGGATATCCCTGCAGATGTCCTGATAGGGACGGATTTTGATAGTGCAGTACCATGTGCTTGTACAGTTACCCGCAGTCAAGCTTGGAGACAAACATGTGAGTCTGGTAGCCTGGGGGAGACCCAGACAGACCGCATACTTGCAGCCAGGACTGGTGAGGTGGTTACTTCAGGGAGGCGGATATCCTGTAGCAGTGAGACTGAAGGTGAGCCACAGCTTCTTGTGGGTACTGATATTCCCTTGGACAGGGGGACTGCAAGGGTAAAGGTGAGTTCTAGTACCCAGGCTGACAATGAGACACCGCTGTCAGAGGATGCCAGACTTCTTGTGGAAGGGGAGCTGGGAAGGGTTACAAAAAGAGAGTTGAGACTGGTTCAGCTCTCAGATGCTACACTGCAAGGCCTGAGAGAGGTAGCTAATGAGGGACCTGATTCTTAAGAGAAGTGGGAATCTGTATACTGGGACAAATGGTTACTGTAGAGAGAGTGGACCCTTGAGGGAGGGCTAGAAGATGAGAGAATACAGAAGTTAGTAGTGCCTAGAGCCTACCATCTTGCGCTTCTAGCCATAGCCCATGATATTCCCTTCGCAGGTCATTTGGGCATAAAACATACAAAGAGACGTATTATGCAAAACTTCTATTGGTCTGACATTTTCAGAGATGTAACAGTGTACTGCAGGACCTGTGAGCAGTGCCACTAGGTAGGCAAGACAGGAGACAGTGTGAGAGCTCCTTTGATGGCTTTGCCTGTGATTGAGGAGCCATTTCAGAGGGTAGCTATGGATATTGTTGGGCTTCTGAGTACCCCAAGTTCCACAGAGAAAATGTATATCCTAGTGGTAGTAAATTATGCTACAAGATACCCTGAGGCAGTGACTTTGTCCTCTACTGAGGCAGAAAAAGTGGCAAATGCTTTGTTAGAAATTTTCAGCAAGGTAGGTTTCCCAAAAGAAATACAGAGGTGCCAATTTCATGTTAGACCTGCTGGCTTGTCTGTGGAAGTACTGTGGGGTGAAGCACCTGAAGACCACCCCCTACCATCCCCAGACTAATGGTCTTGTTGAGAGGCTAAACTCTACAATCAAATCCATGCTACAGGCATCTGCAGACCAATTTAAGAGGGAGTGGAACAAATATTTGCCCCATCTGTTGTTTTTTTACAGAGAGGTTCCCCAGAAATCCACAGGGTTTTCACCCTTTGAGTTGCTGTATAGGCACAGGGTGAAAGGGACTCTAGATTTAATTCAAGATGAGTGGGAAGGTGAGTGTGGACCTCTTTAGGAGTCTGTTGTGGCATATGTCCTAAACCTCAGCACCAGGCTCAGGGAACTCATGGGTTTGGCCCAGGAGAACCTGGCAGAAGCCCAACAACAGAAAAAGAGGTATGGTATGGCAGGAATGCTTGAGCTAGAAAGTATGCTGTAGGGCAGCAGGTAATGGTTCTCATTCCTGTCAGAAACAACAAGCTGCAAGCAGCTTGGGAGGGACCCTGCAAGGTGGTAAGAAAGGTAAGTGATGTTAACTACATGGTAGAACTGCTAGGCAGGAGGCAAGGGCACAAATTGTACAATGTTAACCCGATGAAACCTTACCATGATAGGGAGGCCCTTGGGCTGAGTATTTGCAGTGGTGTGCAGGCAGAGTCTTTGGGAGATCTGCTGACTGATCTCCTCAGTGAGGCTTGGACTGACACCTCAGTGGAAGGGATAGCAATGCCCCAGCAGCTATCTCCCACCCAGGTTTGAGAAATCCAAACAGTTTTACGGAGTTTAAGGACATGTTCACTGGGAAACCAGGATGCACCCACCTGGTGCAGCATCAGGTGGATACAGGACCCCAAAGGCCTATTAGGCAGGCCCTTTATAGGGTGCCTGACAGAGTCAGAAACTGAGGGAGGAGATACAGGAAATGTTGGAACTAATGGTAATTCAAGAGTCCAACAGTCCTTGGGCCTGCCCAGTGGTGCTGGTGCCAAAGAAGGATGGCAGCACCAATTTCTGTGTGGACTAGAGGAAATTAGTTACACAGAGCAGATACTTACCCCATGGCTAGGACAGATGAGACCCTAGAGCAGCTGGGTGGGGCTAAGTATCTTAAAACCATTGATCTTGCTAAGGGTTATTGGCACGTGCCCTTGACCCCCAGTGCTAGAGAGAAGTCAGCCTTTGTGACTCCTTTTGATTTGCATGAGGCCACAAAGATGACCTTTGGGATGAAACATGTCCCAGCAACATTCCAGAGGCCAGTAGTTCATACCCCAGCAGGAGCAGGAGGGTTTCCCTTGCTTACCTAGATGATATTGCCATCTATAGCCATTCTTGGCAAGACCAACTTCAACATGTCAGGGAGGTGCTGGGCAGACTACAGAGGGTAGGGTTGATCATTAAGTCCAGCAAATGTCAGGTGGGTATGGCAGAGGTCTCCTACCTGGGACATAGACTGGGGAGTGGTAAGATCAGGCCAGAACCTGTCAAAGTGGAAGCCATTCTGGCATGGCCTGCACCTGTTACTAGAAAGCAGGTGAGGGCATTCTTAGGGACAGAAAGTTTGCCCCCAGTTATAGTACCATAGCTGCTCCCCTAACAGACCTGACAAGGAAGAACAGGCCAGATAAGGCAGGGTGGACCACAGCATGTGAGCAGGCATTCCAGAAGCTTAAAGAAGCTTTGGGAGGATGCCCTGTGTTAGCCAGTCCAGATTACAGCAAAGAATTTGTTCTGCAGGTGGATGCTTTGAACCTTGGGGTGGGGACTGTACTTAGCCAGATTTTTCAGAGGGAGAAGAGCATCCAGTGGTTTATCTCAGTCATAGGCTCCAACCCAGGGATGAATGTTATGCATCTGTAGAAAAGGAATGTGTATCTATAGTGTGGGCACTGCAGAAACTTCAGCCTTATCTGTGTGGAAGAAAATTAATTGTAGTTACAGACCACAATCCCCTAACATGGTCACACAGAGCCATCCAGCAAAATGCCAAGTTGCTAAGATGTAACCTAGGGTTGCAAGCAAATGATATGTCAGTGCAGCACTGCAGTGGGATTAGCAACACCAATGCAGATGGGTTCTCAAGACAGGGAATGGGTAAGGTATACTCAGATAGACCTAACCCTCTCAAGCAACGTTTCTCAGTGGGCACTTGTAAAACTAGCTTGAGTTCTCTGGGGGGGAGATATGTGAATGCTGCCTGCCTAGCTAGATAGGATTTTGTAGATAATTCTGTCATTTCTAAATATTAATGTAAGCCACATGCCTGTTTTCTTAAATGTAAGAAAAGTATGGTAAATGTTAAACTTCAAAAATGTAACCACATTGCACTCTACTGGAGGAACTAATATGGATTTAGTGTTTGGAGCACTTACAGAATATCAGGAAATGATGGGATATTATATCATTACAGTGGATTGAACAGTAAGTGCATACAAATTTTAACGTGTCATTTTCATTAATATATATTTGACACTTGTTAGGTTAATAAGAAGAGATGAACTTGTATTAATGTACTTTAACTATACCTGTGTGATTTTATATTGGACAGATAATGCGCAATGTGTATAAGACATGAAATGGGGAAGGTTGGAAGGGAGTGAAGCAAGCCTCCAGTGATGCAGAATGGCAGCCAATCAGTATGCACATACACATAATAGCCAGCATAGTACAGCTCAGCAGTGCAGCTTTGTAAGTGAGATTATTTTGTATTATATTGCCTGAACTGTTTGCACTTTCCAGGTAAAAAATGCAACTATTTAACTAATTAGCTAACTAACTAGATAACAGCAGTGTCAGTGGTACAACAGTCAGCAGACTCGCTTTTGGTACAAACAGTTGTGGGTTGTATTCCCACACCAGATGACTGGATTGCTGATGACAGTGTAGCATAATGGGGTGCTGCATTTCAGTGTGGTATTCTTTATATGAGACATTACACAGAGGTCTACTCTACTTAAATTGGAATTTATATGTACCTACCAAAAAGAGTAGAGGAATTTCTCTAAAGCCCTTGTCAAATTTCCAGTAGTAGTGCAAATACCACCTCAGGTTACCCCTACAATAAAGCCACTAGCCTAGTGGGGCCAACCTGGTCAAGAAAGGATAATTAAAGTATACCTCTGTGAATAATCTTCAAAACTTCCATGACACCCACAAATTGTAGAAATAACACTCAATTATTTACATATATAAGAATTTATCTAGTAGAGGTATTTTAGTTATTTTTAGCAATATTATATGCAAGTATGTGCTTGTGTAGCTTAGTAGTGGGAAAGTATGTAATGTTTATGAAAATGCAAGTGTTACAAACTTCAGATGTAATATATCTTTAAATGCCGGGCTCAAACTGAGGCAAGTTTTATTCCATGGTTTTTAGTGCATATATAAATGAGTTGGCCACTATGGTTCAAGTTTTTAAGTTTTTATTCTGAGGAAGTTTGTATTTTATAAATGAAAGTGCTAAATAAATACTTGTGAGTGGATCAGCGTGCCTTTTGCCTTCTTTTGTGTTATTTCTACCTCTCTGAATAATATTATTGTGACATCAGTGCAAAAAGATTAAATAGTGAATTGACATGTGCTGACAAACAAGTGCTTCCAGGTGGGCAGAGCTACAGACATGATTGGGTTGAAGACAAATAAATGTCAAAGTGAAATGTGAAACAAACACAATATTGTTTTCTAACAGGTTGCAAACAGGGAGTCCCCTGCTGTATGAAGATAGATATAATGCAGTAGAGAGTTTGCAATCCATGAGGGTTGGGGAAGATAAATTAATACATATTACAATGTTAGTATAATACCAACATTCACATACAGCTGAAGGTGTACATGTGGAAAGTGGTTTTCCAAAGTATGAGGCTGGGATTTTAGGAAAGGCAGGTTATACTGTATTGATCTAGGAGGAGGAGGATCTCATATCACATTTGTTTGGCAGTTTGAGGAATGCATTGTGAGAGATATTTTTAAAACAATAGGTTGGAATGTAGTCCGCTGAAATTATAGATCTGGAAGTAAAGGGAGGGTTGTGATAACAATTTAGGCTTTGATGGCATTTTGAGAGAACACAGTCTTTGAAGGTCTTAGGAAAGCAGTAACTGGAACAGAAATAGGTTTAATCTGTTATTCAGCTAGTTGGGACTTTTATGGCTCTACAGAAGACATGAGGAGAAGAAGCCAGGTCAGTTTGGTTGTTTCTGTGATGTGTAGTTTTGCTAGACTTATCCCTTAATTTTAAGATAGTTACTTTATAAGGTATTGCTTTTAGGCTGTTTTTTTTCTAATTATATCCAGACAAATCTCTTTCTTTCAAAATAAATTTGATTCTAGGAGCTAACCAATGGGCAAATAACACATTTTGCTCTTCTCATCTTTGTATGGAAGAAGAGTTGACAAATATTAGAATGTTTTCTAAACAGGAGTATGATTTCTTAGGACAAACTAAAGATCAGGCTCCAGACAATTCTCTGTAGGTGTGTAGTTAGTGCAGGTTTTATGTCCTCAGGAATACAGTGACCTGTTACACAGAGATAAGGTTGTGATGTGGACTTTAATAACCAGGAGATGTAACTTGGAAATGGTTACTTAAGTTGTTTGACTGAAAGAAAGTTATCGCATGTGTGTGGAATAATAGTTATAATAAAGTCTAAAATTGAATCCAATCCTCCTGATGTATTTGGCCCAGTAGGTTCATTCACTATCAGAGTACGGCTAAGAATTTTAAGAAGTCATTTTAGATGGTTGCCAGGTGGACCTCAGGCACTTATGTTTAAATTACCAATTAAGAAAAGGTGTAGACTAGCAGATGTTTTAGGGGGGGTAGACCAGATGTCATGTGTAGGATTGTGGGAGGGGGTGTATATACCCATAACATTGATTTTAGTATGACTTCTTAGCAAAACTATAGTATATATCCAGTTTGGGGATTAATTTTCAAGGGATTTAGAGGTGGTACATTTTAAAAATAATAAGGACTTGATTTTTTTATCTGTAACTATAAACCTCCACCTATTATACTACCAGATTTATTATCACAGAGGAAGATTTGTTATCACAGAGGAAGTGGTAATTATACTACCTACAGGGGCAGCATGTGTCCTGGCTCCATGATTCTATCACAGCAGTGCCATGTAGGTTTTCTGTAAGCAAACAGCATTCAAGTCGTAGCTGTTTGTTGTTAATAATAATAATAATAATAATAATAATAATAATAATAATAATAATAATGATAATGTTCATTTAGGCTATTATTATTTCAGATACGTTATTGTAGTTAGAAAGATGCCTTCAGATCTAATGAGGTTTATAAACAGAAGGTAAAGTTTAGCTAATTTACTTTTTTCAAAAAGGATACATAAATAGAAAATTATGTATGCTGTTAATTTGCATAAGAACTTGTTTATGGGTGAGGGAAGAATATTTAATGGCTACCGTGATATTACAGAGAATATGCTGAAGTTTAATAAAGGTCTTAGAATTATTTGGTGATAAGGTGAGATGAAGAGAATATGTATAGTTAAGACTGTCATTGAGGGATTGGAATAGACAGAGGACAATAGCATGGAAAAGGGGCACTATATATATGAAAGTGTACTTGAACATTTTATAGCAAAGGCTATATTCAGACTTGCTGAATGTAGACTGTTTTGCATTTTCTGAGCACTAAAGCCATCCATCTTACATTAAAAAGGGTCCTCTTGCACCCTTGTGGCAGAAGAGTGAAGTCAAAGACCCATCTGCATTGGGGATTGTTGGAACAAAGCTCAGTCTTGGGCTTTCCTATTGGATGGAGTGTTTGAAAACTGTTTTACGTAGCTGATATTTAAACACTGTGTTCGTGTGTAGTTGCACACCCACAATGGTAGCTAGCATTGCCATGTATATACTTAAATACTTAAAAAGTCAAATTTTCTTTAAATAACTGCTAGGGAAACCTAATATTCTCTGCTTCTCGGCACACAGCACAGTTGTGCACTGCTGCCCAGAGAGCAAACCAGCGGTGCCTTGTGAGGCACTGGTGCATTTTTCTACTCCTAAACCTCCACTTGATTAACTGATTTTACTAGTTCTACAACAGAATCTAGTCCATCCTCCTCCACTTATCACAGAAAACACCTGGCAAAATATAAGTCAGTTTCTCACCATTTCTCTAGCCAGCCTGATTGACATGGGCATCCTGAGGAAATGTAGCAATTGCCTCATGTACAGGCAACCTACTACTCCTAAAACATGCAAATACAATATGTGAGAGATGTATCTATACTATGAATCTGGAATCAATGCTGTTGTCTCACATAACAACAAACCAATTACAAAGCAGGTTGTCAGCACCCACACTCCACCTCCCACACATATGAAACACACAACACATAAACCCACATACGCAGAGGAACTCGCAAGAAATATACCAGAAGAGCAAAGACCTCCCAAGCACAAACCCTCTGCACACAATACGGTCCCAACAGCACCCACTACACATAATAACACACACATCAGTGTCTCACACAATAAGCCCCTAAGGCAAAAGATATCTAAAACAAATGTCTTGGTCATAGGCGACTCCATAGTGAGACACCCAGATGTCCCCCTCACTAGGCTGAACAAGGAGAAGGTCTTGGTCATCTGCCTGTCTGGTGCCAAGATCCACCAAATCAAGCATGCACTCACGTATCTCAACAAGTACTGTTATGACACTGTTATAGTCCACACTGGAGTGAATGACTTAAGCTGTACCTTACTGGACTATATGAAGAGACATATGATGGAGATTTCAGATTATGTCTGCCAGGCAGGTATGTCCCTAGCCCTAAGCAACATTCTTCCCTCACCCAGGATGATGCCACAACATAAGCAAAAAATGATTGACTTCAACAATTGGCTTAGCTTCTGGTGTCAATTCAGGGGGATCCAGTATTTGATAGCCTGGGATGATATGGTCGACAGACCATGCTGCTTTGCCAGAAATGGCCTTCACCTGTCACCTCTAGGATTTAGGTTGCTGGTAATGGTACTTGCCTCCCCCATAGTGCCTTTTTTATGCAACATCATAAGAACAAAATTCTCAATGTAAAAATATGCTCCAGAAACAAACTCAGGGTTATGTTGCTTAATGCTAGGAGTCTAAATCAGAAGCTGCACTCCCTTGAACCACTTCTTTCCCCTGGAAAATGCTGATGTCTTCGCAGTCACAGAGACATGGTTCAAGGCCTAAGAGTGTACCCTGGCCATGTAGGACTACAATGCCTTCTACACGTTAAGGCCACACAATGAACATGAAAAAAACAAGGGAGGAATATCCACCTTCATTAAAGACATATATACCTTTAGATGGGTTAAACAGTCCAACTACTTAGACTTACTCCAATTCCAACTAACTGTAGGAAAGACCACCTTTCACATCATTGTTAGCTATAGGTCCCACACCATGAACCACGAAAACCACACAGCCTACCTGGACCTACTTGAGTCACTCTCAGTACAGCCAAATACCATGGTCATGGGTGACTTTAACTAGCCTTCCATCAACTGGGTAACATATATGAGCACAAACATGTTTGTTCAAAGTTTCCTGGACTTGCTAGTGAAATGCTGTTGAGCAGATAGTCAGCACCCCAACAAGGGACTCTAACATCCTTGACATAGTGCTCAGCAACATGGGGGTTCACTGTGCCACCCCATGTGTGGGGCCCTCCCTGGTAAAGTCCAATCACAAATCAGTCTTGTTTGAAGTAACAATGGTACCTGACCCACCCTGAGGAGCAAAAAGTTTAAAACAATTCTCAAAAGCAAGCTATAACCTACTGAGCAAGAACATCAATAGTTTCAGATCCCCTGCCAACACTGACAGCAATGACCCCTATACTGAGGTGTACACAAATGTATTGTGCAAACACCAATATAAATGTATAGACTCAGCATTACTGGAACTGAGCAAATCAAGATCCTCGTGAAAAAATAAGCCACCTTGGTCAACATCCAGCAAAAAATAGGTTATACAATAAGAGAAGAAACTGCTTTCAAAAACCAAGAGGGAACAGTCCCAGAAAAGGAAGAACTCTCTCCAAAGCATATACAAGCAGATTAGACATCTTGTAAAGTTTTTTAAAGTTAATTACAGAACTAAATTAGCATCCCTAGCTGAGGTAAATCACAAAGCATTCTTTAGCTTTGTTTGAAATCCATAAAGGAAGGCCCAGCTTTGTGCCATACTAGCTGTGAATAGTACCACTTATGTCAAACCTGAGGACATCACCAACCTACAAGCAGTCAGGTCTGGTAACCCCCCCCCCCCCATCCCCACCAGTTATAGCCCATAACATGCCTGTCACCAGGCAGAGAGCAGGTCATAACTGCCCTCTCCAAAGCCAGTAAAGAAATAGAAGACAATGAGTGAAATATAACTGTGGAAATCTACTGTAGAGGCTGCACAGATGAAAAACAATGGAAGAGAGAAAAGGGAAAGAATGTGAAAATAGAAAAAAGAGAGATAAAGTGTGGCTTGATATCCCAAAGGGAAAACCTATATGGAGAAGTGTTGACTTGATTAGATGCAGTTAGGGTAGGAAGGATAACCAGGTATGCATGTTAATCTAGCAAATGCAATTTTGGGGAAAGTCAGTTTGGCAAAAAAATTATACTGAGATATCTTTGGTGCCCCCCCCCCCCCCCCACAAACTTATATATTCCTAGGCTGAGGTCACACAACAGTAGAAGAACTCCACTGCTGGTGAAAATTGTTTCACTGAGGTAATTTTACTGCCTAATTAACTTCCGCTCAAGTTGTATTTGACAGATCGACTGACTCTAAACCAGATGCATCCCAAGTAAGGAGGATAATTCAATTATAAATGAGAACACACAATGCTGGGGAGAACCGTTTTATGATGTCACAAGTAGTAAAGTTATCCTTATCAGTTCAAACAAGTAATACTAACATGGTATCACCCAGTTAGCTCGTACTTGCTCAGACCACCTTACTTCGGCCAATTTTTTGAATAATCATGAATTTGTATATATGTTTGATAATTGTTGATAGCTAACTAGTGCTTACTTTACCTTCTCTAATGTCAAACATGTCTTGTTTTCTGCAAATGTGCATTAAATACTCTTTGAATTATACAGTACAGTTAAAACACAAATAAATAAACAATATATATGTATATATATATATATATATATATATATATATATATATATATATATGTATATATATATATATATATATATATATATATATATATATATATATATATATATATATATGTATATATATAATATATATATATAGACATACATGTATACTATGGTAAAGTTCTTACTTGTCTTAAGGTAGGCTTGTATATGGAACCTTGCACAACTAGTGTCCTTGAAAGGTAAGGTATACACTTTAAAAGCCCTGGGACTGCAAAGAAACACAACTGAGATCCTTGACATCAAATAAAGAAGAGGTTCCATTTTGTTTTTGGAGAATAAGGGGAACATAAGATCTCAGATACTGAGTATTTGTCAATATAGCTCTGAGTACATAAGTTGCTAACTAATGCAAAAGTAGGTGCTCAAGCATAGATTGAGTAATATTAAAGCTGCAGCAGCATGTTATTACAATCTTCTGCATTTTATAAAGTAGAAATGTCATATAAAAGAAGACATGAATGGTGTGCTCTGTGGGTAATTTGTCGAAGTTACGTTTGCTCAAGATACAAAAGTATGACCCCAATTATGAGAAAGCACACTTCAACAAAAGTGCACTTTTGTGAATTCCAGTTCACTGAACTGGTAATAAAAATTAAATTGCACACTATAAAGGCAGTTTTGCAGGGCAGCAAGCATGCTACAGTGGGGATAAGGGAATATATCTTTTTCCCCACTGTAGTGTAATCTCAGAGTTAGTATTTACAAAGTAGTGGGGGTGTGGGGGGTGCAGCACCCCACATGGGGGTGCAGGGGGCTTTCCCACCTGCAAAACTGGCTTTATAGCGTATAATGTAATTTTTATTATCGGTTCGGTGAACTAGAATTTCGTTGAAGTGCACTTTTGCATAATTGGGGTTGTACTTTTGTTTATCAAAAAAAATAACTTCAACAAATAAAAGTAGACCCACTCTGTCACTTTGGAAAAAAATGTTCCACGTCTAGTAATATGGTGCAGTTTCCCACAAACACTGAAAGTAAAGAGTCGGCACAACCAACTGGTATAAGGTAAAAAAATATTTAGTAGCCTCACAGAATAGCCCAACTTGCAATTAGTCAGTGGAATACCAGAAAAGCATAACCCAAAGTAACTGCAAGAATAACTACAAACAGATTGTGGACAAATCTATTTTATAATTTACTAATGGTTCAGAGTATGAAGCCACTTTCCAAAACATTATGTATAAGAGAGTGGTTTGACTTAGATACAATGATGTGGAGATTTGTGGTTTTTTGCAAAGCACACAACAGAAATTGAAATAAGAATAGTTTGCAGACCTAAACACAACAAAAATATGATAATGCTGTTACATTGTAAGCAGTAATGTGGCTCTAGTTTGTATTACATTACTGGAAGCAAATGAAGTAGAGCTCTCCAACCATAACTGGCTTTTTATGTGACAGTGAGCTTCCAGGAATTTCACTATCCTAGAAATACAGGTTATGCCCCAAAATTCCTTGATTTCATAAACAAAAACTCCCTGAATTAACTTGTCAAAGAACTCATTAGAGGGCATAATATTCTTGACCTGGTCATTACCAAACATAGTAACAACCCTCAACACTAAACTCACTTCTCTTGTTAAATCTGATCTGAATATAACATTTTTCTTTACAAATTATTCAAACAGTTAGATACAAACATCAGAAAGTTCACACACTCACAGACTCAAGCACATAAACCATCCGCAATTCTACGATAAATTCTCAAAATTCAAGTTTAACAGTATTGCTGCAAGGAGTTATGTAAACAAACTCTTTGAGCACCTAGATAAATGCATTAACCTAACAATTCCTAAATTGTCCTAACAAAATCCGAAGTTTAAAAGGAAACCAGCCTGGTGATACACATGTATAAATAATAAATGCAATAAAGGAAAAAAGCTTCTTAAACTGTATAACAAAACAAAAAATCTTCATATTAAGGTTGACATTAAAAAGCAACTTAAGGAACTAAAAAGCACAACCAGGAATATGAAGGCATTCCTTGAGCTTAGACTAGTAGGAGCAGATAAAGATATTTATAAATCCTTCCTTAGTTATGTTACCCAAGATTTCTCAGAATATAGCCAAAATGGCACAACCTTCTCAGATCCAATAGAAACAGCTAATATAACAGCAAACAAATTCAATGCAAATTTCAACCCCAAAACAACTTTATAAAACCCACATATACCACAGAATCTCAACCCCAGCCCCACCTTAAGCAAAGAAGACTTGCTAAAAGTACTCTCTAAAATGAAAAATACATCATCCACGGGGCCTAATAATATACCTTTTGGCTGATAAACATTCAAAACTTGCCCTAATGGATCCACTCCAACAGCTGTTATACCTGGGTCTAGTCACTGGTTTTATCCATATATATGGCACACAGCTGTTGTAATATTCTAAAAGATGGACCTACTGCAGACCCCAAAAACTATTACCTAATTAGCCTAGCTAGATTCTTCTGCAAAGCCATAGAATATATCTTAACTGACCTAATTAATAATTATTTCAAACATCTTATAAGGCTCGACTCCCAGCGATTCAGCTTTAATGGCAGATGCAGTCTAATATATCTAACAACTTTTTTAAGGTTGTAACAAAAGCGGTAGACAATGGACATGCTGCGCATGTAGCATACTTCAACCTGGTTAAGACATTTGATACCATATCACACATTAACATAATAAGCAAGCAAACTGAGTTTCAAATCAATGCTTATGTAGTTATGTAGATAATAAATTGGTAGACAGATTGGATGTTGTGAGGCTAACAGCTGCAACATCAGTAAACATGAAGGTGACCAGTAGTATTCTTCAGAGCTCCATGCATGCTGCAATGTTAAAAAGGGTGTGTCGGGGCAAGATAGAAAATAGAGAGTGGAACGGAATTAAAAGTAGACAAACTCTGGTTCATATCAAAAAAGGTAGATGTTGCTATAGTGGGAAGGAAAACTTAATGCAGCTCATGTATGAATAACTCAGTAATAAAAACAAACAAAGCAGTGTCTGGCATCCATTTTATATCATGCCGCAGGTAACAAAGTTAACCTAGTTTTCTTTAATAAGTGGTACTATGGCTACAGAGAACATCTCTAACTTAGTTTTAAGCCATTAGATGTAGTCTGGGGGTGGCGAACCCAAGAATCTTCCTTCAAAAGTGAGTGCAGTTTATCAGAGGATATTTTTTCATCACTCTTTGTAAATAGGATTGAACTCAGATCCAGCAGTTGTAGTAGCCCTTTATTTGCCAAAAATCTCCACTGCATTACCACTATGTCTTGCAAATGTGGTGATGTCCCCTACTGCCTTTGTTAAGTATAGAATGGATGCCCTGGTTTATTTAGCCCTACCCAGTCTAACATGATACATTTAAAGCTGTAGTCCCTTGATGCACACATTAGAAGAAGATATCATTATACTACTGACCTTTGATAAAACAATTTGATTCATTCATATTTCTCCTATCATTGTGCTATTGATCTTTGCTAAAACAATTTGATTCATTCTTATTTCTCCTTTGTATTTTCTTACTGGGGCCTTTTTACGTTACCTTCATGGGCTAGCTGCTTCAGTGAAACTAACTTGCTTGACCTTTCAGTTCTTAAACAATATTTAAGCTTGAACCACTGCACAGGCAACAATGAAGACATTTCACAGCCCATAAGTTACACCGTTTACTGTCTTTCATAAAGTATCATTACTCAAAATGAAAAATGAATGTCACAGATATAAGACAACCGCATATCAAATCTATAATTGGCATTTCCAGAGTCTACACAACAGTAAGGGTGGCCTTCATGAATGATTCAGGTAAAGAGAGTAGGAAAAAATGTTTAGCAAGACCCTAAAGATCATATACTAGCTGCATGGGTAAGATGGAGTGTAAACATTTATGCTACCATTTTATATCAAATAGCCCTTCCTTCCAGAAGAAAACATTTAAATGTGTAGTCAAACATACCAATTTTGATCTAAAATAAAAAAACCTTCATTCAAAATGTCGTGACAGTTGTTGTCAAGTGTGAAGCACAAAAGTCACCTTCTTTGCTTTAAAGACCTCCTTTATTAAATAATGAAATCTCACGGAGGAACGGATGAGAAATTAAGTAGTCTTGGACTCATTCCAATCAGAACTCAAGAGGGTAATACCCATATCCTGTAATAAGGTGGCAAACTAAAATAAACCGCATAAAACAACAATGGTTCATAAATGTATTTTGTGCAATGTGTCCATGGTTTTACTACAAAAAAACCCACAGGTTTTTAAAGAATTCTGCTAACTATTATTGACAAGATGCAAATAACATCTACTTCAGTAAAGTTAGAGCCTTATTACTGGCTATTTTTCAGTCATAATCAAAATAAAATATTAATGGGCAAATGGATTAAATTGTCAATATGTATAATCCATTTTTTTTCAAAAATGCACCAGCATATTCAAGATCCACTGCTCAGCACAAGCATTGCACTGTCAAACATATGCAATTAGTAGTACTATGCTAAAAGCAAAGCATGGCAGTTAAGATGAGCTTTTCTTTTCTGCAGGGTGCATAATAATTTCATGTTCATGATAGATTTCTCTAGGCTAATGCAAAATGATCATTATGAAAGATTGACCTGTTCGATGATTTTGTGCTCTGCTAAATGGGAATTATTCTACACTTCTCTGTGAAATGTATTAAGGCAAATTCAAAGGTAAATATAGATACTAATAGAATGATTGAACTAATAAATCATGAGGTATCATTTATTGTATGTCTGTTCTACATGGCCATGAAAAAACTGACTAATGACTTGTCTATTATAAAAAGGCTGATGACTATTTTCTAGTCAGCATGCTTTTTTAAAATTTAGCAGGTAATAATTTGATGTTCTGCAATATCAAAACAAGACAGTTTTATTTTATATACTTTCCATGACTTTTTCAAGAATTGTTCAGGTATTTTACAAATAATGTTTTATTAAACTGTACCCTGAAATGCAAAAGACCACATTTTTTACATTTATGTTCATGCTATGTAAAATATTGTATTATAAGCAAACGTGCCAATGTATAGTTTCATGTAATTATCCCAGCCCACAAAAAGGAAGTCTGTGAATGTGTAATATACTCTAGATTAAACTCTGCAACAATGAGTGATGTATCCCTGAACTGTACCAGATACAGAAGCGTTCGCTATATATACCAGTACCCAGAAACTGTGCTATTGCTTCTCCACTGGTACCAGGGTCAACTCTTAAGGACTATATGTATGCAGACATGGCTAAGACATGGCTAATTTGTGGTTTTCTATCAATCTGGAAAGTATAATTAAGTGATGTAAAGTGGACTATTTTTCAACTGTACAGTCATGAGATCAGATATAACTGGATGTGGCTGATCTTTAATTTGTTTCTTGTGGAAAATGACAGCATTCCCCATAACACAGTTACCCCACAGTTGAGTATATTACAGAAACTAGCACAGATGGCCTTTCTCTGTTTGGTGCTCATGATCTTGGGGTAGAGAGGGTCTCCACATAAAGCATTATATTTTGTGATTTGCATTGTTCTACTAAGTGCTGTTTCAACAAAGTGTATTCATAGAAAGGACACAGGCTGAATTTACATTCACTACCAATTGCATATGCAAATAATAATTCACCAGTGTTTATTTACATATCTTAATTACTCTTGTGCAAGTCACATTTAAGTGAGTCCATCTATTTGCAAGAACTGATTGTCATGGTGACATAAGTGAGAACACACACTTCTCCAGTGGCCAGTTCTTTAAATGCTAACTGCCCCTGGATGTGCAGAGAATGATATACATCACTAAGAGTATAGGGTACATACCCAAAGGCTTAAACAAAGAGCCCTGTATAACATGGGTAATTGTGAGAGCTAGTGAAGAGGTACATGAGGAAGTGAAGCCAGGAAAAGCAGATGAGAGCAGTTATAAAGGACCACAGTGGAACCAGTTACCTGTGACTCCTATATTGCCTAGGGTTTCATGTTGTATAGCCATGTAGAACAAAATGAGTTGTAAGGATTTGCATAATAAAGTGTTCATGGCATCCACTATGGTTAATGGTTATACATGTTTACAATGTAAGTATATCCCCACCCCATCCCATTTTTCTTTTGCAGACATGTGCCATCAGGTTGATTCTACCTTTATTGTTACAGAAGCCACAAACATCCTTACAAGCTACAGTCTATACAAATGTTGTCTAAGTAATCTGCACCCCTTCCAGAAATGTGCAACTGAAAGAAGGTGCAGTGATGCTGCCAATCTCAGCACTGTATTTGCAGACATAAACCTCTGGAGGATATGTGTGTGATGTGTACATAGAGATGAATGTGTGTGGTTTGCTGTGTGTTATATGTGGGATACTGTGAGACTGGGACTGAGGCAGCTGTGGAGACAGTGATAGTAATAATGTATGCAACAGTGTACAGGCTAGAAATCCAAAAGTTACAGGCTGTATTTGAATAGCTTTACCTGGGCCCATTTCTATAAGCAGAATGCCACCTTCCTCAATGTATGGTATGTGTGAGTTTGGCAAAGAAAACTTGGATAATATCCTTTGTCTTGTTCATTATATGTACCACCCTGTTGTGCTTTATTTTGAACTAGACAATGGAGGTTTGTGACTTTGAACACCACACTCCAAGGTGTTTGTGAGGTCCTTATCTCATTGTACAAATACAATTCATACATCCAGCCAGCATGCTAGGGTGGCCACTCATACCTTTCATTCAGTTATACCACCTTTCTATCCTGTACTGGGTGAGTGGTTGCCCAGCAAATACCTCCACAAGCTGTGTAAAAAGGATGATTTACTTGATATTGTGTTTTTTACAAAGATACCAGTATCTATGGCCAAAAGCATAGTTATCAATGAACCCCAGTGCATCAGGTAAGGTGGTCAAATGACCTGCTATAACCATGCACATCCACTGATGTCACGTGTGCCATAGTGAAGAACATCCTCAATACATTACAGGCAGGTATTTTAAACCTGTGTTCATATTGGAGACCTGTCATCGCTATACTGCACTTGATAATCTGATTGAGTTGGCAATCCTATCAGTATAGCCTGAGGTAATTCTCATTTTACTGCACTGACAGATGAATGCTGGAAATCAGCATAGAAGCTTGGAAACAAGATGTCTTCCCCAGATCCAGGCTTTGAGATTCAGTGCTGACTTCTGGTGGTCTGGAGCCAAACATGTTTTCCACATTTCTGCATGGATTTTGTTATGTTACGCCGATATGTTTTCCACATTTCTGCATGGATTTTCTTAAGTTACGCCAATATGTTTTCGACATATCTGCATGGATTTTCTTAAGTTACGCTGATATGTTTTCCACATATGTGCATGGATTTTCTTAAGTTACGCCGATATGTTTTCCACATTTCTGCATGGATTTTGTTAAGTTACGCTGATATGTTTTCCACATATCTGCATGGATTTTGTTAAGTTATGCCGATTTCTTTACACTTCTTCACTTACAAAATGATAGATGATTGATCAGATTGAATTCTCTCTATATATATGTTGCATTTGCTCTTGCACTTGTGGCCAAGGTGGTGCCTGAAAGCAATATGAGCAGGACCAGTCCACTTTCTGATTAAAAATAAATATAATTAAAAGAAAGGTAAGAAATCCTCCAGGATGTCTCAAGGTGACAGGCTACTGTCCATTTCATTCATAATCTGCTGTATGCACTGGTATACACTATGTAGGCAAGCTTGTTTGAGGTATAAAGGTATACACTAGAAGCACTGGATGATAAAGCCTGAATAACTGACCACCTGCCACTGGCTCATGCATGCAGGTGGGTAACAATAATGGTCTGTAATGTGTTATACACATATGCAGGGATACATGGTTTAAGTTCCAGATATTCTCTATCTTGATAAACACTACCAATTTATCATCCAGGTAGCAGGTGGTAAAATGTCCAGTGACAGAGGGCATCTCCTTAGGATGGGAAACATGTCTTTTACTGACTAGCTCTGCATCTGCATGTCCTACCTTAGTATCAGCATCCAAATTGGGCACTCAGGCTCATTAGTGAAAAGTTTTAATGTTTCTGAAATGATGAACACAATGATGTCAGAACCTAGCTTGTATTAGTTGACCACTATCTCCTTTATTTTTCCTATCATGGAAGCCAGTGAAGCTGCAGTGCAGGAATCAGGCAGATGGTCATAGTCTGAGTTTGTGGTTGTTGATAGCCTTCTGAAAAAGGAATTTGCTCATATTTTTCAGTCTGTTGTTATTCTCAGAGTACAACATCAGTATGCCTCAATAATGTTTTAGTTTGTCTTTGTAGTACAAGAAGCTATCTATGTGCAGTTGGAGCGTGTCATCTAATGGGGCACAGAAGTTTGCATATCCCTGATAGTGCTTCTTACTGCATCTACTTGCCCCACACACATCTCATAATCCAATACCATTTATATGCCACTTTGTGTATGTGTGTGAGTGTGTGTGTGTGTGTGTGTGTGTGTGTGTGTGTGTGTGTGTGTGTGTGTGTGTGTGTGTGTGTGTGAGTGTGTGTGTGTGTGTGTGTGTGTATGTGTGTGTGTGTGTGTGTGTGTGTGTGTGTGTGTGTGTGTGTGTGTGTGTGTGTGTGTGTGTGTGTGTGTGTGTGTGTGTCCCATTGTTCCACTCTCCTGTCTTGAGGCATTGCTACCTATTTTCCATATTTGTTGGAGTTCTGGACAACTGTTCTTCTCCCTTAGCCCATGAAAGTAGTTCGTAATAAGCCCTTACTTTGAAATTGTCTCAATAAAGTGTGACCTGCCCATGAGCAGCCTAGTTTCACATACCATAAATAAACTCACAGCAACTAATTTATTTCTAGTGTTGGAACAGCTATTTGCCAAGGGGAAGATGCTGTTTTGAATTATTATTTGTAAGAAGAGGGAGGAGCATAGGGTGACATACAAGAGCGGAGGAAGATGCACACAGGTGGACTATATTCTATACAGCAGGGCCAGTCTGAAAGAGATTGGAGGCTGTAAAGTGGTGACAGGGGAAAGTGTAGGTAGGTAGCATAGAATGGTGGTCTGTAAGATGACGCTGGTGATCAAGAAGAGGAGGAGGAGTGTGAGAACAGTGCCAAGGATTAAATAGTGGAAGTTGAAAAAGGGTGATTGTGAGGTGGCATTCAGGGAAGAGTTAAGACAGGCACTGGGGGCAGTAAAGAGTTACTGAATAGCTGGGTAACTACAGCAGAGCTGGTAAGGGAGACAGCTAGAAAGGAGCTTGGTGTGACATCTGGACAGAGGACGGAGGTCAAGGAGACCTGGTGGTGGAATGAGGAAGTACAGGAGAGTATACAGAGGAAGAGGCTGCCGAAGAAGTGGGATTGTCAAAGAGATGAAGAAAGTAGACAGGAGTATAAGGAGATGAAGCGCATGGCAAAGAGATAAGTGGTAAAGGCTAAGGATAAGGCATTTGGAGAGTTGTGTGAAAGGTTAGACACTAAAGAGGGGAAAAAAGGACCTGTACCAATTGGCTAGACAGATGGACCAAGCTGGGAAAGATGTGCAGCAGTTAATGGTGATAAAGTATAGTGAGGGAAACGTACTCACAAGCGAGGAGAGTGTGTTGAGCAGACGGAAAGAGTACTTTGAGGGGCTGATGAATGAAGAGAATGAGAGAGAGAGAAGGTTGGATGATGTGGGGATAGTGAATCAGGAAGTGAAACAGATTAGCAAGGAGGAAGTAAGGACAGCTATGAAGAGAATGAAGAATGGAAAGGCTGTTAGCTCAGATGACATACCAGTGGAAGCATAGAGGTGCTTAGGAGTAATGACAGTGGAGTTTTTAACCAGATTGCTTAATGAAATCTTGGAAAGTCAGAGGATGCATGAGGAGTGGAGAAAAAAGTGTTTTGGTACCTATCTTTAAGAATAAGGGTGGGGTGCAGAACTGTAGTAACTACAGAGGGATAAAATTGATCAGTCACAGCATGATGTTATGGAAAAGAGTAGTGGAAGCTAGGTTAAGAAGGGAGGTGATGATTAATGATCAGCAGTATGGTTTCATGCCAGGAAATAGCACTACAGATGCGATGTTTGCTCGGAGAGTGTTAATGGAGAAATATAGAGAAGGCCAGAAGGAGTTGCACTGTGTCTTTCTAGACAGAAAGCATATGACAGGGTGCCTAGAGAGGAGTTGTGGCATTGTATGAGGAAGTCGGGTCTGGCAGAGAAGTATATAAGAGTGGTGCAGGATATGTACGAGGGTAGTGTGACAGTGGTGAGGTCTGCGGAGAGATTGATGGATGAGTTTAAGGTGGAGGTGGGATTACATCAAGGATCAGCTCTGAGCCCTTTTTTGTTTGCAGTGGTGATGGACAGGTTGACAGACGAGATCAGACAGGAGTCCCCGTGGACTATGATGTTTGCAGATGACATTGTGATCTGTAGTGAGAGTAAGGAACAGGTTGACGAGACCCTGGAGAGATGGAGATATGCTCTAGATAGGAGAGGAATGAAGGTCAGCAGGACTAAGAGAGAATATATGTGTGAAAACTGAGCAGGTTAAGCCACTTTCTCACACCACCTCCAGATGCACAAGCTGTTAGTCAAACTTGTGGGTCACCTTTGCTATAATCAGGATTACATCTTTCTGTGCCAAGGAAGCTGCCCAGGGAAGAAGGATATGGTAATATATACCCCATGCAAAGCTGCAGGCATTCATTCTCAAGCAAATTTTGTTGAAGACAGGACTATATAAGCCAGGTGCAGAATTAGGCCTTGAACATCATGTGTAATTTTTTGCATGAATCAAAGTGCATCCTATGAAATCTCTTCAAATCATCTAAAGTGCATTCTAGGTCAGTGATTCTCTTTTTTTATCCCTCTCTCTCACTCTAAATGTATATTTCTAATGTAATGGAGGTCCCTATAATAGGTTCATAGGTTCATAGGTTGGTACTAGGCTATCAGCCCTAGGGCCTATACAAGCCTAGCCATAACAATTCACTGGCTATTTCTTCCCACACTATTTACTTTCCTGGACCCCTGTCTAGCAGGGCGACTGACTTTTTCCATATTCCAAAACAACATGAACTGTAGATTAAGAATAGAGGACCAAGTAGTCTGCAGGTTTCTTGTTGTCACTGAATCACTTGTAAATAACCTACAATAAACCTTACAACTGCTAACTCCCACAATGTAATCAAACAGGGTATTCAGTGGTCCTGAAGTTCACATTCCTGTACAACCAGTTAACCAACAAAGTTAAGACATCAGGGTGATGGTAAGGGAAATGAGGAAAAAAGTAATGACATGCACAGGCCAGCAAATATGAACTGCAAAATGGAAAAGTATAGCTAGTTGTTATGGATTAAGCTGAGATTTAAATCAGGGACTGAGAAATCTGCATGGCAGCTACTTAATATCAGGGTATTGGTGATGGCACAGGCTGCATTTCTGTAACTGATGAATGTCAGAAGTATTAGGAAAGGCTTGCCTATACTTGGTCAAGTATAACGTGGACAAGGTTTAACTCATCAGTATATACTTCGAGATTCTGAGCTGCACAACCATTTTTTGCTTAGGAAAGCCCTGCCATTGTGATTTTTGATTTAAGTACTGATATTTACTATAAGTGCTTGGTCCTTTCTTTTTCCTCCATGGTCATAAGATAGTGAAGTTGCAATATGTAAGTAAGGGGGTGCAGCGGGCTTGCCTCTCATACTGAAAATACTTTCTTGTTTGTTTCATCAAGCAGAAGCTTCAACTAGTTTGTTTCATCCTTAAGAAACTTGAGTGATGAGAAACTTGATACATAAAGGGAGCATTAAGAAATGAAATATGACATCATTATCAGGACAGACAGTGAGTAAGGGATGATCAGTGCAAAAAAGTATAGCCATTGGAAATAGAGAAAACCAACTCATCCACTAAGGTTACTTTTTATTGAGCTTGAATTCCACAAAGGAAAACAATATTAGCTATCAAGAACACATTGCAGAAGCCTTGTCAAACAGTTAAACAGTATTTTATGCTGCATGTGTATTTGTTATATTTGGTCAGTGAGCTTGTTTGCCAGCAGCTATTGGTGACTCTCGAACCATAGACAATTCACATTGATTAAGAAGTTGAAAGTGTTGCTTCTGTTGTAATATAGTATCAATGTTGTTGTACAGTCTAGCTTCTAGCTAGCCTGCATTTCATCCTGGTCACACAGCATCACAGATGGGCCTTCATTTTTTGATTCACAAGAAAGTTAAGTAGAATATCAGATTGTAATGAATTGCATTTTGATTTGTGTGCCTGGTGAGATTTACAAATACTTTCTCAACAAAATCTTAAACAATACTTGAAATGAGCTTCACTTTCATTTCCAACATTTATATCATTTCCAACATTTATAACTATTGCTTGCTGAGATTATGGCCTGCAGCCCTTGGGCCCCTCACAGAGCCTGACACTTCTCATTTTACTGCCAGCTACCAATATGCTGTGGAAGATAGTATAGCAGGTTCATCTGTGTGAACATTTTCTATTGTTCATTAACTAAAAGTCTATCATCTTTTTGCTTGTTTAGTAACCAGTCATAAACAATTGCACCACTGCTCAGATGAAATAATATTTTACTACATCTATATTTCGTCTCTGTTGTGGTATGGATAATAAAATTAAAAGTTCTTAAAACTATTATTAGACACCTGATTAATCCAATTCATTGCCTTAACCTGGTGCAAACATTTTCACAAACTTGTCAATGACCATAATGAATGAATTAATTAATTTTGTGCTACTCACTGGTTTTAATTCAAAAAGTTTATTTTTATGTAATCTTATGTTTTAGAGTGTATGTATTAAAATACAGTGGTCTTTATATCCTTGTCAAACAGGGTCAGTGTTACAAACTGATACAAGTTCAATTTCATTCGTATTCACCACTTTAAAACTAAACAGTGCTATAAATTACAACCATACTGTCACTCGTCTGGTCAGGCTAAAATAGACGAGCATTCATGGGTTCTGTTCATGCAGCTTTATTACACACAAACACATCAGAAATGAGGCTTTGCCCGCATTCTGAAATCTGGGTTTGTTGCAGATAGTGGGAGTGACAACAGTTTGGACAAAGCTCTAGTCTTTCCAGTTCCTATGAGTATAGAAGGTAGGGATGTAAAAAACATTATTTCCCCAACTGGAAAGTTATTCTGGGTAATGAAGATTTATCCAGAGTTGTTGGGCATGTCCACACGTTTATTTTCAAGAGGACTCAATTTAAAATATTTATTAGAACATTTACAGGGGGATAAAATTAAGGGACTGGTAGGAACCTTTCTGTCAAGCTTGTAGGTATTGTAGGTTCATTAGTTCGATTAGTCAGTATTTTTTGAACACATTAATTTTATGTTTACAGCTTAGGGTAGATTTAATTGTAGCACTTATATTTCCTCTATGAAAAAAAACTTCTATCAGATGAAGGAAACTATAGGATAGTTACCAAGGATTTTGTTAGGAGAAGTTATAAAATTATTGACATTGCATTGTTTGATTTGATTCTCATGACATTTTTAATTTTTGTTCAGTTGATCAACCACAATTGGGTGTTATGTTTGAGATACCTAAGATTCATAAAGACCAAGCACAATCCCTGTTTAAGGTCTATATTAGAACACTGACAAAGCCATTAATTGAACTGCCTTATCATCGAAAATGCAGGTGACAGAATTAAATTTTGTGGGGGGCTATGCCCCCACTCCCCCCACTAATTATATATATATATATATATATATATATATATATATATACCAACTCCGAGATCGCACTACAGTGAGGACAAGGCAAATTTTCTTTTTTTTTTTTAACATTTTTTATTGATTTTCATGAAATAAAATAATACAAGAAATATGATATATAAATATGCACAATATATGTCTTAAAACATCATAACATGAAACAATATTTATAATGTTCATAATAGATATAATGTCATTGTTGTGATTACATTTTATCTAGTAGTTTTTCAAGCTTTAACCAAGTTAATTTCTTATGTGTTATCTGAGTAGTTCTTTCTCAAATAGTTTGCAACTCCCTATTACATGCAAGTTTAGCTAATAGTAAAAAAAAATTGCAAATCATTGGATTTTTTTACACTTCCAATTTGACGTAATGATTTTTCTTGCAATTGCAAGCAAGGACCAAAGAAGGTGCATCTGTATTTTGGGGATATGTGTTGGTATCGGTGCATTGAACAGTAATAATTAGTCAGAAACTTCACACTTGTCCAACCACAATGCTTTTATGAAATTTCTGAACTCTATCCAGAATGGAGTTACTATTTTACATGTAAGAAACATGTGTATCCAATCTGCACAAAGTATTTCCTCACATCTCCAACATTTATTAAGATTATTTTTTTATATCAAGTTCATCTTATGTGGGGTAATAAAGTATTTCCAAGTGAAGATTTTCCAAGAAGGGGATGATGTTGTGCTACTAATTGATTTAAGTATTAATTCTTTATCACTATCTAAAAAAATGGATTTGCTCATTCTCTCTGTGAAATTCCATAAGGAGTCCTCTGGGATTTGCATATTGGTTCTTAAAGATTTATATATACTTGACAATGATAGAATATTATTAATGTGCAAAGTGTTTATTTCACAAAAAAGAAAGTATTTTAGGTAAAGGTGTAGTGCTGGTAACATGACATATTATGAATTCATTAACTATGTATTCTCTAAATATTTTTATGTTCAAGCAGTTGTTCATAGGTTAGCACTAAGCTGACTGCCCTTGCAAGCCTTTTTAAGCCTAACCAATTATCCCTTGTGAGACTCAAACCCTGCATCTTGTGCTTATAAGGCAAACACCTTAACCATTAGGCCACCCTCCCAACCCATGTTTATGTTATACCTGGCCATAAGAGAATATGGTTTGTGGATATTATTATTGCAGAGAAACTGGTGCCATAAAACTAAGCCATTTTCTTCCATTACTTTTATTTTAGATACGTTGAAAGTGTCCAGACATGTCTTTGTGTATGCTATGGGAAATATTAAAAATATTAAACTTTTTGTCATATGATTTTATCTTTTGAAAATTATCTAATATATAATTAGTGAAAAGAGATTTTTTTTATTCTTATTGGTATTGTAGAAATGTTCTTTAACAACAAGGAAGATTTTTTTTTTTTTGTCAATATTTGTGTCTATGTCAGATAATAAGATACTTGCATGGAGATTTTTCCAATTAGAACTATATTTGGAGTTTAACCATTGTCTCATCACATTAGGTATGGTCAATTCCGCATAAAGTTCTAAATTTGGGAATGCTATTCTCCCATCTTTCCAGCCTCTGTAGTGCCAAGCATGGCTGATTCTTGGCTTTTGATGAAACCATAGGATATTTATTAACATAGAATTTAGTTGCTTCATTAACTGTTTGGATGGGGAGGCAATTAAAGTTTGGAAGTAGAACAAAATTTTGGGTAATATGATCATTTTATTAATGGCAGTCTTTCTTCTATCATGAAATACATTTTATTCCATCTATTAAAAAAAATCCTTAACTGTGGATAATAGGTGTTTGTAATTTGTTTTTAAAGTATTATTCCAGTTTGACTTTATGTATATTCCAAAGTACTTGATGGTGTCATTTGCCCAGTTAAAATTGTTGTGTTTTCTTAGTAAAGTGTTTTCTTTTTTATTTATTAATAATGTTTCTGTTTTAGTGTGATTAAAGCTTAGACTGGAAACCTCTTCAAAACCTTGCAAGTATTTTGTTGTATGATCTACAGAGTAATCTATATTTCCAATTGTTAGCATGACATCGTCTGCAAAAAGTTGCATTTTAGAAATGTATCTTGGACTAACAGAAAATCCCCTTATATTAGAATTTGCTCTTATGAAGTTAGCTATAGGTTCTACTGATAGGGCAAATAATAAGGGGGAGAGTGGGCAGCCTTGTTTAGTGCCTTTTAGGATGTTGAGCGAACCTGTTAAAAAAGCACCAATTTTGATGTATGATATTGAGTTAACATATAATCTGTTAATTATATCGATAAAGTCAGGGGAAAAGTTATATACTTCTAATACTTTAAATAAATAGGACCAATTTATAGAGTCAAAAGCCTTGTTTAAGTCTAGGCTAATAATTAATAGATCTTTTTTTTCTGTTAGCATGATCTACTAAGAAAAGGAGCCTGCTAACATTGTCTTGTACTCTTCTATTTAGGATGAAGCCTGTTTGATCATCACCTATTATGTTAGGCATCAGTTGATTTAATCTGTTAGCTAATATTGATGTAAAAATTTCATAGACCATATTTAATAGTGAAATGGGACAATACAAAGTTACTATTTTGTGGTCTTTGTCCTGTTTTAGGATAGGGGAAATCATTACATATTTCCAGGAAGGGAATGAGCTTGTCTTTTTTCTAAATTCCTCAAAAGCTTGTAAAAGTATCTTTAATGTATCATCTGTGAGTACTTTATAAATTTCCCCTATTAATCCATCTAATCCTGGGGCTTTATTGTTCTTAAGGCTTTGAATCCCCGCTTTTAGTTCACTTAATGTTATTGGTTTAAGAAGTTTGGTATTCTGTTCTATAGATAGTTTGTTGCCAATGTTCTCATTTAAGAAGTTATCTTTTGGGACGTTATTAATATTTGGATTTGTGTTATTTATTATTTCGTGATGTTTTCTGAAAGTCTCAAGAATATCTTCTAAATTTGTTAGTTTTATTTTTAGTTTCATCAACAATTTCCCTTATATGTTTAACATTGGTTAAGTTTTTTGATTTCACAGCTAATCTATGCATGTTTTTTGGGTTAACAGAGTAAGACTGCAATTTGATTTTTCTAACTTTATTGCCACTTTGTGATTAAGAATTTCCATGTAATCAAGGTTCAATTGTTCATAGGTTCATAGGTACGTACTAGGCTATCTGCCCGAGGGCATTTATAAGCCTAGCCAGAGTGTGTCAGCTTTCACCGCCCCATTGATTAATTAGCTGAGCCTCTGCAAAGAAGAGCCAATGAAGTGATCCCAGGGGTGTATTTTCTGTTACCCATCCACTCGTCAAGGTTTCTCTTGAAGAGTATTAGTGAGGGGCTCTGCATAATGTAGTTAGGAATTTTGTTCCAAAGCATGGGGAGTCTCTGTGACAGGAATCTATCCCTCTATCATGTTCTATTTATTGTTATGGCAAGGTTTAGCTCACTAGACAAGTGGCTCGCAGTGACTTGGATTTCTTTAGATGGAGAAAGGCCAACAATTCTGAGTTGGACATGGCTTTGTAAGTCAGGCAGAGATCATCTCTGAGTAAGCAATATGCCACTGAGTACAGCCGGAGTTTTTCCAGTCAGACTGCAGAGGGCATATGTTTGTGGCCAGTAATCCTCTTGGTGAGGTACTTTTGTGGTCTTTCCAGCTGTTGGAAGTGTCTTGTGAGGTACATCCTAAATGGGGCATTGTACTCTATGATGGGTCTGATGAGTGACAAGTAGAGGGGCACTATAACCTCTTTATTTCAAGATACGAAACCTTTAGTAATTAGATACATAGAAGGATTTCCTAACTACTTTGGCAATATGATTGTCAAAGGAGAGATTACTATCTACCTGGGTACCCAGATCTCTTATTACCTCTTCTGTATTAAGGGGGCTGCCACCTATGTGGTAATTCATGGGTGTTTTGTTTTTCCCAAATGGGATGACTATGCATTTTTTGGCATTTAGCTTGAGACCATGACTTTGACACCAGGTGTCCTTCTCAGTAAGGCCCTTTTGGAGAATGTCTGTGTCAGCTGGAGAGTCAATTATGGCTCCCAGTTTGCAGTCATCATCGAACTTGGTTAGCCATAGTCCTCCTGTGTTTGCCTGTACTTCTGAAAAGTATATGCCAAACAGTAGGGGTCCCAGGGCCGAGCCTTGTAGGACACCACTTGTGACTGGTTTAGAGTCGGACCTGGAGCCCGCTATTCTTACTGTGTGAGTTCTGTCGGTAAGCCAGCTGGCAACACATCTCGTGACGTAGGGGTTTATGTTCAGGCTGGTGAGTTTTTCTATAATTCCTGAGTGGGGAATGGTGTGAAAAGCCTTGGTGAGGTCAAGGTAGGCTGTGTGAACCACCTTCCCCTCTATAGCCTTGGAGACTGTCTCGAAGAAGTCAACCAGGTTTAGTAGGCATGATCTGCCCTTAAAAAAGCTGAACTGGGTTGGGTCAAGTGTTTGGAGGTTCCCAATGTCTTTGTTAATGAGTTCCATGATGATGCGCTCCATAGCCTTGCAAGACTGGGCTAGACAGGCTTATGGGGCGATAGTTACCAGGGTCAGTTATGGTCCCTCCTTTGTGGAGTAGAATAACTGTTGCTGTGTACCATTCTATGGGCATGTAGCCTGTGGAGAGACTGAGGTTGAACAGTGTGTTTAGGTGGGGGGTTAGTTCATTCTGTAGTTCATGCTAGATGCAGCCTGGGACACCGTCTGGCCCCATTGACACTGTGCTTTTGGCTTTTGAAAGGGCTGTTTTCACCTGTGCATCTGTGATTTATGGGACACTACGCTTTTCCGATATTGTTGTGGGCCCTTTTGGGGGTGAGAGGGGGGTGAAGTTTGCACTGATTCTATCTGCCAGGATGTTGGCAATATCAGTAGGTTCAGTATATTTTGTGCTATTTTGCACTAGCTCAGAGCATATCTGCGAGTTGCCACTTAGATTCTTGACATAGCTAATGAAGGCTTTGTGGTTATCTTTCGAATCCTTGGCTATTTTTCTTTTGAAGTTAGCCTTGGTTAGTTGGTTAGTTTCTTACTGATACTGATCAGGGATGTCTTTCCTTCTTGGGATTTGCTTTTTTTCTGAACTAGTTTCCTCCTTCTGTTGTATAGCCTCTTTATGGCAGGGGTCCCCCAGACTGGTTTCCTTTTCTTAAGGGAGTGAGTCTTGGTTTTGCTAGGGATGGCACAATCCATGCAGCCTTGTAGGTGCTCATAGAGTGCATTTGTTGTGAAATTTACCACCTCTGTCTTAAATAAGGTGAAGTTTGCTACAGAAAAGTTTTTCACTGTGGTTTCCTTGGTTGCGGGTGGTGGTGTGGTGATTAGTTTATGGTCTGATCTATCCAGTGATGGGGTGACCTCCGGTGCAGAACACCTGTCGCCCATGTTGGTGATGACCAGGTCCAATATGTTTTCACCTCTGGTAGGGGAGTTTACCAGCTGATCCAGGACATTTAAGTTGATAAATTCCAGGAAGCACTGGACCTGGGAGTTTGTACTTGAGTAGTTTTCCCAGTTAACAGTAGGGTTATTGAAATCACCCAATATCAGGGTATTCGGTAGGACCTTCATGTTTTCTAGTGTCTCCAGAAAGGCAGAATGGTGGTCCTGGGTCATGGAGGGTGATCTGTAGCAGGCCACAATTTGCATTGCAGATTTGCCCGATGTTAGTTGCACATGGATGATCTCAGAGGTATCATGTTGCGCCACTAACCTGTAGGGGTAGGTATCCTTGATGAATATGGATACACCCCCTCCTTTTGTGTTTCGGTCCATGTTCTGTGGCCGAAATGTGTGGTATGAGTTGTAGCCTGGTAGTGCTGGGGTGCTCTGTGGAGCCTTGAACCAGGTTTCAGTTACTGCACAGATGTCAACATTCTCCATACTGAGGAGTGCTTCGAGCACGTGCATTTTGAGATTTCAACTCCTGGCGTTGAGTAGCATAACCCTCATTTTTTTATTTGTGCTGTTTATGGAGGTGGGTTTGACTTTTGAGCATTGCCTAAAAAAGCCACTATGGGGGCAGCAAGAGCCTTGGCCAGTATTCGAAAGCCTAGGGGTGACAGGTGCAAACCATGTCTTGCGAAGCAACGAGGCTTGTCAAGCATGTTGTCCCAGGCTGACAGACACTGGATCCCCTTTGAATGACACCAGAAGTTTAGCCAATTGTTGAAATTGATCATTTTTTCTTTATACTGCGGTATCATTCTTGATGAGGGCAGGTTGCTACTCAGGGTCAGGCTCATACCCACCTAGGCTACATGATCAGAGAGCTCTTCCATGTCTCTTTTCACGTAGTCCAGGGAGGTACGTCTCAGGTCATTCACACCAACAAAAACAATGACAGAGTCATATCTGTACTTGTTCTGTAGTTACCTGAGTGCTTGTGTTATGTGGCGGATTCTGGCTCCCGACAGGCAGCTAATGGTAACCTTCTACTTGTCCAGCCTAGTGAGTGGGATGTCAGTGTGCCTGCCTATAGAGTCACCTATTACTAGTGTGTTAGGTATGTTATTTTACCTTAAGGGCTGTGATTGTGCAGCACACTGATTTTGTGTTTTATGTGTTGTCTGGTTTGTGGAGGGAGGTGCAGGTTTTTTGGATGTCTGCTTTGGAGGTCTCTGATGCTTTTGCAGGTTTTTATTTAGAGCCTCCGAGTATGATTTTGTGTATTTATGTGTATTTTTTGCCAGTGCTGGTTTAGTATGTCTATGTGAGGCTGGATGTGTGGTGCAAGTGTTAACCTTCTCCTCGTGACTGCCTGTTTCAGTTCTGTATTTGTGTTTATGTCTTTATTATTTAGATTTCTTTTTAGTTAATCAATTTTTTATTGTATTCTCGATATCGTACTATCCCATTCCTTTCGTTTGTTTAGGTACCAGGTTTTGATTTTACCAAAAATGTAAGATTTCAGTGTATCCCAGACATTAACTTTAGAAGAACTATCATTGTCATTCATGTCTAGAAATATTTTGATTCCTTTCAGTAACCATTCCTCAAACCCGGTTATCTTAACAATGTATGCTGGTATTCTTTGCCAATATACTAGATAACTAGATTTCATGTGGATTTTAAAGAAAATAGTGCTGTGGCCGGACATTGGACAGGAGCTAATGAAAACTTCCTCAGTTTTTGGGAATAAATAATCTGTAACCAATACCTTATCAATGGCAGTTTGTGTACCAAATCTGTATGAGTAATGTGTGTATTTTAAGGATTTGGGCTCTATTTTTTCATAAATATCTCTTATATTTGAATTATTGATGAGGTTGTTCAATCTTTTAGCAGGTGCAGATATCTTAAACGTATCACATTTAGTAATCTCACTTCTGGAGAGAATACAGTTAAAATCACCTGCATATATTATTTCTCCCTTAGGTTTGATTGGAAGTAAGTCAAGATATTTATTCGCTGTTGCAGCACCAACACTGGGTATCCAATAAGTATTGGCTAATGTGATTAGTTTTTTATTTATTTCTAGAATAATTAAGCAGAACATGCCATTTTTGTCTGAATATGTGTTGATTATTTTAAGTACTGGAAATGTTTTCCTCCACAATATCATGGTGCCTCTTCTTTTGGTCCAAAACTGAGATTCTGCAAGTATAGAGTAGCCATTAAAAGACATCCTATTCAAATTTTCTTCAATTATATGACTTTATTGCAAGAATGCAATATTTACTTTCTTAGTTTTCAAATATTTAGTTAAGCTTCCTCTCGTTATAGGATTGTTGAGTCCATTTACATTTAAGGACAAACATTTATATGAAAACATTCCTATAGATTGTGTTAGATAGTAAAGATTCTGTTATGAACATAACATGAACACTGAGTATAACTGTAAAGCATTTAAAACTATTTACAAGTCTAAACATGTCCTAATGAACAATAATCTATGTCCGTTCTGTGCTACTGCCATTACAATAACTGTATAGAATGTAATAAGAAGTGAGAAAAATAAAAGGCTAATCCTTAGAATTGTTACTGATTTGAGTAGTGAAATATCAAAGTGTGTGAAATTAAAGTTTATACATTATTTGTGATAATTATGTATATTAGAAGTAATTATCTGTGTAGAACCAAATCAGAGAGTAACTTTAAAACAAAAGACCTAGTGTATTGTTATCAGAGTAGGAAAGTAGTAATGCCTTTAGGTAGCTTATGTTTAGCTATGAGTCTAAAAAGTTTTCCAGCTAGAATTAATAAAAAACATGGAACTATCAACAATTTTAAGTAAAAGCTATTAAGATTTAAACTAGAGAGCACAATAGCTATCCAAAAACTAGTAAGTAGCTCTCTCTGTAAATTAATAAGAACAGGTATTGCAAGTTCTGGCAATAACAAATGAAGACATTACTAATATCTGACTTCTGTACATATTATGCTAGCGACAACTATAAACATGTACATGTAGAAATGGCATAGACAACACAATAATATGCAACAGGTGAACAGCAAATGCTATAGATACACAGTCAAAGTAGGTTTGAATACCTCAGACACCTATATACTGTTATGTAAACATAATGTAATGGGTTGCAAAATTGCTGTCAGCAATAAAAATGTCTCAATACATGTTCAAGGGTGATCACAACAAAATGGAAAGAGTTCACATATCTAGGTACATATTTTAATGGTGGTTGTGTGTTAGTTATATAAAGCTATACCTATGTATACCTAGATAGAACAATGCATATGAATTACAAATGTATACCAAAGTTCATGATTACTGACCTGTGCATATGTATCTTAGAATAAGCTATATTCAAAAAGGTTAGTTATTAAGGCTAGATAACAAAACAGGTATCTAGAAATGGGTAAGTAACTCTATTAATTTATGAGAGCTGGTACTTTTTTCACAGATTATAGTTAAATAAGAACACTGGTCTTTTAAAGGCATGTGAATCTTACTTTCATCAAACTGGGGATATAAATAAGTCAGTTAAACTGAGGAAAGCACAATAATGATCATAAACAGAAAAGGAGAGAAACAGACAAATAAAAAAAATTCTTGTTGTATGCTAAATATTTTCATTAACTGAACACATAGAAGCCTTTCTGCAAACCTATCTGTGTACTTCGTCTAAAAGCTTGTTTAAATAACTGCATTGTTACAAGTAATTAAAACACTGAATATGCATTTTAACAAAGTCAAAATATCATTTACCATTAAAAATAGTTTCTATAACAGTGTGCAGCATTTAACACTTATTTGAAACATATCCTTTCATTTCTTCATATTCCTTTTGTTCTCAGCAATTCTGTGGCATTAACTTCCTTATTCTCCTCAGATAACATCATCTGAGCATGCTGAGAGGTCAAAGGTTATCCTGCATGTCTATTTGTGCAGCTACAGTGATGTAATCAGTTTACAAACAAGCAGGAAGTGTTCTAGGCTTGAGAAAAGGTTCTTTTGAAGCTTTTTGATTTTTTGGCGGCAAAATACAGCACAAAGGTAATTTAAACAAGTAGATTGTGCTCAAGAAGGTCGTATGGCTCTCGTGCATAGCAAAAAAAAAAAAACAGGCAGAGAGAGTTAAGTAAATCATACAGTAAAATGCTTAAAATACTTATTTTTGAACAGTAAATCTGTACATTGTAAAGTTCTCTTACCCCTTCCACTTCCCTCAACTTTAATTTACTTTTTTTAAGTATAAAATTAGCACTATTTACATATTAAATAAAAACTTTCTGCTATCTCTCTCATATTAATTTATAGAAACAAAAGCCTGTGTAGAATGTTTGTATGGTCACAGCAGATGTATATTTTGTGTAGAAAAATTATTTTAACTTTATATGATGGCTATAGTGTGTTAATTGTAATAAGTTTAAATGGAAGTAATGTTAATCATTTGCATACTGTGTGAAGCTGTTGTTTGAAGACAATTGTCATTTGCTGACTGTGTCTGTGAGATTAATAGAACAGTGTGAATGGATAGGAAAGAGAGGAGAAAAAAAGAATCAATAAGTGCTGAGTAGCAATAGTATGTTACCATTGATGGAATGCATAGCCTGCATAATAAATGTTTGCTGTAAGGTGTTTATATTACTGCAGCTTATTTTTAAGTTAATATTTAAACAAGTTTGTTTATACTGAAGTACTTAGCAACTGTATATATTATTATGCAAAATAAAAGGAAAAGAATGAAAAACAAAAGAAAGTATGAAAAAAGATAGCAGTATTGAGAAATAGAAAAAGGTAATATAGAAGAAAGGCTTTATATATATATATATATATATATATATATATGTGTATATATATATATATATATATATATATATATATATATATATATATATATATATATATATATTTACTAAATAAATAGAAAGTTTGTACCTTATGATTCCATTTGTATCCTGTTTTTTCAGATGTATTGTTTGTTAATAAGTTTTGAGAGTGATGGTTTTTATACTATTTCCCCTTAAGCTTCTTACTAGATTTGTCAGCTGTAGTTATTTTACCACTAGAAGCTTGTCTTTTTTGACTGGGCAAAGAAAGGTCCATTTCTTCTACTTTCTCAAGTAAGTTGCTTTTCCTCACGAAGGCTGATGCTTCTTCAAGAGAAGTGAATATTGTTTGACCATCCAAGAGGGTAACTGATTCTGGCTGGAAACATTATCTGGGCTTTAATGTTGGCTTTTTTTTAAGTCTTTAATAAGTGGGACACACGCTTTTCTCTTTGCGATCACAGTGGAAGTGCAATCATTGTCAAATCTTATATTTTCCCATCAACTTGGACTGGATTTCCTGACCATGCAGCTCTTAGTATTAAGTCTTTGTCTTGTGTAGATAGGAATTTTACAATGATGGATCTCACAACTGTTGAGTTTTTTGATGCAGATGTATATGACAGGAACCTGTGGGCTCTCTCAACTCTGAAAGATAAAGCTTCAGGGAGGTTTAGTATTTTTGGAAGCCAATCATTTAGGAGGAGAATCATATTATTTTCTTCCATTTTCTCTGGAACCCCATAGATCCTAATGTTGTTTCTAGTGGATCTACACTCTAGGTCTTCCACCTTTTCTAGTAAATGGTTATTTTGTTTTAGTAAAAATTTTATCTGGTTGTCATTTTCCATTTGCCTGCCACCTATTTCACTTATTGATTCTTCTATAGCTGATATTTGGTCAGAGTGAGTAGTAATAATTTCCTTTAAGTCATCAGTTTGTTTTTTGCTTTCTTTCTTCATATTTTCCATAATCTTCTCTAAATTATCCCTCTGTATAGAAAGGTCTTGAATGCTGGTGATTATTGTTTGAAGTTCCTTTTTCATACTGCTGTCTTGTAGAGATGTCTTTGAGAGACACATAGCTGTTTCAGTCTATAATTGGTGACAAAACTTTTGACCGGTAATATGTTGGTAAATAATTGAAGAAATTAAGATTTCTTATAGGGTCATAGGTTCATAGGTAGGTACTAGGCTATTGGCCCTAGGGCCTATATAAGCCTAACCAAACGGTACCCTGGCTTGTAGCCACTACAGTGGCAAACCCATCATCCAAATCCTGCCCAAAAAAGGCACTACAGTGGAGGCAAGAGCCCCAGCCAGCACCTGGAATCCCAAGGGCGACAGGTGCAGGCCTCCTCCGGCAAAGCCCTGTGGCCTGTCGATCATGCCATCCCTGGCAGACAGCCACTGGATCCCCCAGAATGACACCAGAAGCCCACCCAACTGCCGAAGCCAATTACTCTGGCCCTGTACCATGGCATCACCCCAGGCAATGGCAGGATGCCACTCAGGGCCAGGGCCATACCTACCCAGGCCAGAAGATCGGACAGCCCCTCCAAGTCTCCCCCCATGTAGTCCAGGGAGGCACATCTCAGGTCATCAACAGCAACATGGACAATGACAGACTCACATTTGCACTTGCTGTGGAGTGACCCGAGTGCATGCATCACTCTTTGGATCCCAGCACCCTACAGGCAGCTGACAGCAACCTTCTCCCTGCCTAGCCCAGTGAGTGGAACACCAGTGTGCCCGACCATAGAGCCACCCATGACCAGAGTGCTGGGCACGCTGCCATCTTCTGATATCTTCTGCTAAGTTTATCTTCTGATAAAGTTGTTCACAATATCAAGATGAGTAGCTGTGGAAAAATTATTCAATGTTTGTTGAGTTAAAATAGAAAAATCCTGTCAAAAAAAAATAACTTCAGGCAGAGCATCAAAAAGATGCAGCTAACTCTTGGCATCTTGGCCACGCCTCTCCCAACAGGGCAAATTTTCTGATCTTCAATGTACCACGATCTCGCAAAACACACTTATATCATTGACATATTCAATTAACTGCTTTGTTGGTGTTCTAATATAGACCCCCTGTTTAGACCTATAGTGGCTTCGTCTAGAAACAAAACAGTTAATTTTATTTCTTTTCTTGATATTATTTTGAATCCAGTTGTACAAAATAGTCATTTTTTTTAAAGATTCTTGGAATTATTTACATCAGAAATGAGGCTTTATAACTTAAACTTAAATAAACTCATAAACAGACTGACTACCACATTCATACATGTTAACCTGCTGGCTGTTCTCACAAAATGGCACTGCTGCCTGGATGTGCTCTGTATGTATATGCACGTGCTACATCTGGAAATGCTTCTTAAAGGTACATACACATGCTCTGATCTACATCCTCCCGCTTTGAGAAATAATCGTTATATGAAATTACAGTATTCAATGACATGCAATTTACAGAAATGATCTTTTGACATGCAGTTATACAGAACTAGTTGTTTGACATGCAGTCATACAAAATTACACACATGTAAAACAATTATGTCCAGGTTGCTGTGTATTTCATAATAGGTCTGGAAATACGACCTGACCATGTAACATAATAGTCAGAATTGGATCTAGCAATGGGTACTGATATCAAGGAATGATCAACATTGGGGTCAACCGGGACATCATCAGGAATGGAAATGGATACTGAGACATGTTCTTTAGTATGAACATTTTCAGAGTTGCTATGAGATCTAGAGTCTATATCACAAGTACGATGCTGCAATATTGTTTCTGATACAGGAAGAAGATGTCTGCATTTTCTCCTGTACTCTATACCCTCAAATTCCATGAAGTAGGATCTCAGCTCACTACATACACCTCTCACTTGACCAATTCAATCAAAGTTTCTCGCAGTTTGCATCCTCACTGTCTCTTCTTCTTTTAACGTACAAAGAAATCTGCTTGTTTTGTTATAGCTGGATTTCTGAGGAGAATGCTTCTTAAAAAGTCAGGCTTTAATTGCTCTGTTGTTTTTAGCATTAGCCACCAATAAACTAGAACTGATAGGCAAGATTGCACTGGTTTGCCTACATAGAAGTCTCTGAGCAGGTGAGCCTAGTTGCTTGTCACGGGGTATATTTCTGAGATTGAGTAAATTCAACTCCACTGCTAAATAAAAAAACACAACTATGAAGTATCACACCAAAGTAAGTGTCACTGCATGAGCAGCAGGTAAATCAATAAGAACAACTGGTAAATCAGTAATGGTGTGAACGCTCAAATCTGGCAGCTAACTTCTCCTAGGACAATAAAGATCCATCCAAAGTAAAGGAAAGATTTTTATTGAAATTAAGCACTTTCGTCCACTAACCCTGTGGACTTCATCAGAATCTGAAGACATTATGTGTTAAAAACATTTGTATACACATCTACCCAATAAGGTGTGTCCACATATCAATGACTGACACTCCATAGTTACTTATTTAAAAGGACAACGTACCAAAAACCTTATGTCACTAAAATCACATAAAATACATAATAAATCAATATATGCTATGTAAGTTCAACAAAATAATATTCAGCATAAATAATGTGAATAATAATACATCATAAAACTCTAATTCTTCACTAAAATCTGATACAACATATATTAAAACAATTCAACCCTGGTCTTTTCTAAGTTCCAACACAGGGTTAATAGGAATGTTGTTATTAATACCAGGGGTTTTGTTGCATTAAGTAATAACTGCCATTTTATTTCTTTTTCCTCTAGTAAAGCCCTGGCATTACCACCCCTTGGGTTAGCATTTAATGTTTCTAAAATTGCAAATTTAAAAGTATTACATTTTGGACTAACTGCTACATGTCTGTATAGAGCATTATTGTTGTTCTGCCTTGTTATCTGAAAGTAATGTTCATATATCCTGCTCTTGGGAGTCCTATCAGTTTTTCCTACATAAAAGGCAGGACAAGACATGCACTTTGCCAAATATACTAGGTGTCTTGAACAACAATTTAGTTTCTTAAAATATAATGTGCTACTATTAACATTATCTAATATTAAGGACTCTCCTTCAAAAATAACAAAATATTGATTACACCGACCACATTTCCTAGTACCACCATAATTTCTTTTCATTTTGACTTGGGTGGAACCCTGACAAAATTCTAACTTATTTTTTAAGTTCACACCTGTTTTGTATACAAAACTGGGTTTCTCACCCAGCAATCTATATACCTCTCCGCCACTTCTTAATATGTTCCAGTTCTTATGAAAAATATTTTTAACCTGTTGAACAGAAGGGTTGTATTCTGATATACATGCCTTACTGAAGTCATCACACTTTATAGTGTTGTCTTTGAGCTCCAGTCCCACAACTAATAATGGCTTATATTTGATACCCCATTAGGATTTCACATAATTGATAGTGTTCCTGACCATGGTTGAAGGATATTGTCTATCCATAAACATTCCTCCTCAAAAATCCAATTCTTTTACAATATCATCATAATTTTAAGTCATTCATGCAGCCCTAATACACTGTCCTTTTACTATGCTCTTTTCTGACTAGGTGGATGACAACTGGTATATTCCAGATAGGAGTTACTGAAAGTCGATTTACATACATATTAGATGCAAATCCACCCTCAGAATGTGAAATATAGGAATCTAAAAAAAGATATAGCTTGTCTATCAAGGGCGTGTTTGAATTTTAAAAATATACTGGTGGAGTTTAAGTATTTAAAAAAATCGTCAATGTCAGTAATTGTCCCCTTCCATAGCACAAAAATCTCATCCAAAAAATGGATATAACACTTAATGTTGTCAAAAAATTTACAGTTAAGGACATGCTTGGTTTCCCAATTGAGGAGGACCAAGTTGGCAAAGATAGGGGCACAAGAGGCATCCATTTCTACCCCCCCAATTTTCCTAAAATATTCTCCTTCAAAAAATATATAGTTATGATCCAGCACCGTAGCCACAAATTCAGTAATTAACTGTACTGTATCCCAATCCAGGTATGAGTATGTTCCCATACTGTTACATAAACCGTCTAAACCTTCATCTCTAGGAATACAAGAGAATAAATCAATAACATCAGTAGTTAAAAAAATTAAGTTCTTTTCCATACACTAGCTTTCAAATGATTCAAAAAAATCCCAAGAGTCTTTTAACATGTGCTGCACTTTATCATAAATATATTTTAACCATTTGTCTATAACAACCCTATACGAAAAGGTCTTAGACTTACTTCCAGAAATAATGGGAGAAAAAGGGAGGTTGGAAATATTTTTTTGTGAATTTTCGGGATTCCTACTATAGTGGCAATAACTAGATTGTCATAAACTTCATCTGTTATTCTATGATCAGTCAAATACTCCTCTAAATATAGATCCATTCTCCGATAAGCAATGTTTAGTTAATTTTTGAAATTGTTTCATATGTCCCTGTGTCATTTAAGATTTTATACATTTTATTTAGGTATTCCATAGCATCATATAATACAATGCCCTTCCTTTATCTGGTTTCATTACTCGAATATTTTGGTTGTTACCCATTTCCTGCAATATGTCCCATTCCTTTTTGGATAAATTATACTTGCTCCTTAGCTTTCCATGCTTACATGCCTTTTGAAAGTTATATAAATCCTCCATAATAATGTTCTCTAACACAGTCAAGGATGGGAGTAGTGGAGGGTTAAAGCAACTTTTTTCTTGAGCATCTGTCTGTCACTAACCATTTTTTTATCTTCAAAATAAATAGCAACATTTAATTTACGCACATACAATTTCAATTCAGCTCCCCACCCTAACTCATAGCTCCGTGACCACATCCCCCCTCCCTAGTCTTGTGTTTAGCTTTGTTCTTGCTAAAGTTTCCTTCCGAGCTTTGTGCATAAAATGAGAAATCAAAACAACTATTCCTAGACACTAAATAGCTCTGCCCTGCTGAAAAGCCTTTCTCTGATTGTTTTATTCTCTCACCATGCCTCTTCCACGGTGGTGCTAGCCCACTCTGTTCACCCTTGCTAACGCTCGGGCTCACTTCGCTCCCCTACCCTATCCCCTTTCGCACCCACCCCTAGGGCACTCAAACTTATAATTCTACAACACACCCATCATCAATTCTCACCTCCCCAATTATCTTATTAAATCCCTTCAATCAACTACGACATAAATTACAACCACCATTCCAATTATCAACCAAACACAACATTAATTACAACCACCACTCCCACAATATCCACACCCTAACATATTCACCTAGTTTACTTTCCAAATTAACTTTATCCTCACCATAACTAAAAACATGCACAGCTTGCAAAAACCCCCTTCTCCAAAAACTTATATTTTATCAAGCAACTATCTCCAGTCTACTTCTACTCTCAATACTCTCTTCCTACCACACCCATGTAAATATCACTTTTCCACCCCCATGGCAAACCAAACCCATAACTAACCACACACGACTTCAAAACTTTCCTATTACAACCCCCAACACTACCTCCTTTCTAAACTCATCACTCTATTATAACAAATTAGCAGTAAAAATTAACCCCCACACCTCAAACAAGCTATCTAAAATTCTTAATAAACTCACCAAACTATACTTAAACCTACTGCAAAAACTTTCCTGCAGTGGAGACATACACCCAAATCAGGGCCCTACCCCAATAGAAAAAGCTGAAATAAAGGTACCAAATCCCCACGTCTACAAACCCAAATCATCTCTCCTCCTTTTAAATATAAACGTAAGAAGCATACTAAACAAAATACATGACCTGCATGCCTTATTAGCCATGTACAAACCTGACATAGTGGTACTAACAGAAACATGGCTTAAACCTGATCACCACAATAATGAGATCATAGTCCCAGGTTATGATAGCCTGCGTAAAGACAGAACAGGGAAAAAAGGTGGGGGTGTAGCAATTCTATTTCAAAGTCACCTCACACTAGAACTAGTTGACTATAATAATGAAGAAATCAACAAGGTAGAACTTATCCTTGCCAAATTTAAATTAAACACAAACAAACAAATAATCATCGCAGGTGCCTATCTACCCCCAGGTAACAACATTCCCATTATGGAAAACATGTTAAATTGGTTGTCACTCTCCCTCCCTTACGAAACCATACTACTAGGTGACTTTAACATAGACTGGGGCAACTGCTCCAATGACTATCCCTCAGATCATATCAACCTTTATGGATTCTCACAAATAATCACTACACCCACTAGGACTGACAAAACAACCAAACGTCAATCCATTTTGGATTGGATTCTGGTATCCCACTCCACTTTTGTACATCAGTCTGGCTGTTTTCCTGACAGTCTAAGCAACCATCAACCCACCTACCTAATTAGGAGCAAGACCCACCACCTACCCAACCTACCTTTACTCAGAATAATACGTAATAAAAGACACTTCAGAGCCAATGACTTTAACAAAGCACTAAGTTGTTGTAACTGGCTCCCTCTTAAACAACTACCTCTCAATGAAGCTGTACAGTACTTTAACTCAACCTTCCTACATATCCTAGACCATCATGCCCCCTCTAGATCCATTAGAACAAAAAACCACCATGCCCCATGGCTTACCAAAGAGACAAAAAAGACAATGAAAGAAAGGGACAAATTCTGGATAGCATCCCACAAAGATAAAAGTACTACTCTAAGGTTAAATTATATTGAACTACGTAATAAAGCCAAAAGGTTAACTAAACTAGACATGTCCAACTACTATAAAAGCCTACAAGATAAATATAGCCACAACCCCCAAAAATTCTGGACTTCCATTAATAGACTACTTCACCCTGGGAAAGCATTCACTCCCACCCCTGTACTGCCAAACAACCAGGATGATATTCCTACACAATTTAATAAATTATTTACAGAAACAGTTCAAAATCTAGCCAGTACCCAGAAAAATAATGGCACTACTATACAATCATCCACTACAACCAACAGTAATACAAAAAAAAAAACATCTTTAGCTTTTCCCTACAGCCAGTGTCCACTAAAATGATTGCAAACCTCCTTAGGAAGCTAAAACCAACCACACTAGCTGCCGATAAACTTCCTGCTGATTTCCTTCAGATAGCAGCAGAAGCCATATCATACCCAGTGTCTATTCTCATAAATAAATCAATTTCAGAACACATAGTTCCTACCCTCTGGAAAACTTCCCACATTGTCCCTCTGCACAAAGGAGGCAACTCCTTAGAGATGACCAACTATCGTCCTATAGCCATACTATCACCCTTATCAAAAATTCTTGAAAGAGTTGTCCACTTGCAATTAATGCAATATCTCCAACAAAACAAACTACTATCCAACTCCCAACATGGCTTCAGACCCTCCCACAGCACAACCACTGCCCTTCTATCCTATACCAATACAGTCAACCACTATAGAAACCAAGGTCTTTTCGTATCTTCCATCTTTCTCGACTTATCAAAAGCCTTTGATATGGTTAATCACAACATGCTCCTCAATACTCTAGTCTCAATATATGCTCCTCTACTATACTGTGGTTCAATAGCTATCTATCAGAACGCCAGCAAGCAGTTATCTGGCAAGAAAAGCTGTCCTCCCTCTTACCAGTTTCCACAGGAGTCCCTCAGGGATCAATCCTTGGCCCAATGCTGTTCTCCCTCTTCACTAACAACATCTCCTCTTCACTGCCCACTGCCAAAGTAGTTCAATATGCTGATGACACCACCATAATATGTGCTGCTCCCAGCATAAAGGAACTACACACCCTTACCCAACTCAACTTTACTCTAGCAGAAACCTGGTTTACTAAAATACAACTTCTTCTCAATCCAAAGAAAACTAAATTAATCCTATTCACCCCTGGCAGATTATCCAATTCAAACTATAGCCTCATCATAAACTCCAAAAACAATATTCAAATCACACCCACCAACCACACAAAATTACTAGGAGTACAGATTGATAATCACCTAAAATTTGATATGCATATAGCACAAACCATCAAAAAGGTAAACAGAAAACTAGGTCTCCTCTATAGAAACAAAAAGTTCATGACTAAACAGACCAAAGCCACTATTGTAAGAAGCCACCTCCTCTCCATCCTTCTTTATGCTTCCCCTATCTTAACTAACCTTCGCCAGACTGAACTTCACAAAATGGAATCCTGCTACAACAAAATTGCTAAATTCGCAACAGACTCCACAAATAGGTCCCATCAATGTCTTTCCCTAATGCAACTCAAGTGGCTGGAACTTCCTCAGCTGCTAAGACTTAATCAAGCCACAGTTGCACATAAACTCTACTACTACCCTGAGAAAACACCTGCTCTCCAACAGCTAATTCAGCCCTACACCACCACTAGAGCCCTAAGATCTAGTAACCAAAATCTCATTCAAGTAATAAGACATAAAAATGAAGCAGGTAAATCTCTCTTTGCCTGCATAACAGCCCAAACTTGGAACTCACTCCCAAACATTATAACTAGCACTACTTCTAGTACCAAATTCAAATACCTCCTGAAATCCCATTATTCTAATAATTGGCTCTGCTCTTGCTACACCCCAGGGTAACAATAACTATGCTAAGTTGCAAGGATTCTGCTACACTATAACTTTTCCCTTACTTAGCCCTGATGATATCCTTGCATATTCATTCAAATATATAATCATTCCATTAGCAGAAAACATACTAACACTTGTACTGTTCTTTACTACAACCCATACCTGATAATGGCTATAATCTGTATCTGAAAATAGTATAAAACCTAACATAACTCCTCTTACTCTCATCTTACCTATACCTGTACTTTAATTTTGCCAGTATGGGCATTTATTTACTTCTCAGTTATACAAATGCATAAATGTACTGTGAATGTAAAAATATTAATGTTTTTGTGAATGTGAAGGAAAAAAAAACTGTTTTGTAATAATTGTTCATTCTACTAGATGTATCACTTGTCATGTAAATGTTCCCTGTACTACTTTAAATTTCATTAATTGCTTAGAATTGTATTAACCTAATATTGTAACATGGAGCTTTTCTCCCCGGGCCTCCGCTGAAAATGGACCTGTGTCCAGTCGAACCCTCCCGGTTAACAAAAACAAAATAAATAAAATAAAATAAATTCAATCATGGTATCCAAGTTTAAAACCTGTGGTGGGAACAAATTTAATTCCTTTAGAGAACAAGGAAAAATGGTCTTTGTTTATCTTAACATTTGTGTAATTGTAAATGTTAAAATTCTTATAAGAAAATATCACATGTTGACTGTTATGTATCTCCTGTTCATCTCCTTTCCATACCAATTCATTTGTTTTCCCTCCCACCTCCTTTGAAATCTCCCCTGCCCTGAATCCCATAATTCCTGCCTGTTGTTCTGAATTCCCTGTTTTGACCCCAGATGAAAATTTTTAGAATAATACCTTTCACCAAAGTTCTTATTAAATCTTGGCCCATCTGTGTGCTCCATTAAATTCTACTTGTGTTGCCCTGACTCATTTTAATAATTAGTGTCTCTCTTCCATGGGTAAGCATTGTGACATCGGTATTGTTCTAAATCCTATTCAGTTTTCTTTGTTTTCTTAAAATATACTTTATCACATTTTTTGTTTACAAGTGTAAACTGCTTCCAGTATAAATTCTCCCAATGGGGAAACACTAAATCATTTGTAATATCTAAATTAAGTTTGTCAACTTCCCCTATTAAAATACTTAGTTTCTTGTCATTGCATTTAATTAAAAATCTCATAAATTCAAAAACCAAAGTTGTCAAACATCCTGTTACAATCATTAACTAATTCATCATTCAAATCAACACCTAAAGGAACTTTAAAAAATCTTAAACCTTGAGGTACAATTTTTAGTTCAATGCATCTAATCAAATAAACATTATCAATTTGAACCACTTTAATTTTTTCTAACTTTTTTTCCATTAAATAAATTGTGTCTCTAATAGTACCGTGTCCTGTGGACCACAAAATGGCTTAGTTGTGTAAGGATCTCTCATTCTCTTTGTCAAAGTCATATTCGGTAATGAGAAATTTTTCAAAATCAGCATTGTGCACCTCATTAGTTTCTAGAGGCATAGGATTAACATTAGAAGTCTCAGACTTCTCCAAAACAGAGTTAACAGTACCTTTGATTGTCTGGTCAATACCGGCTGCAATGCAGGTTCTCTTGGGAACAGTCCATTTAGGTTTGGCTCCGCAATGTAACTATTCATAGCCGTGCTTGCTTCCCTGACTATTAATGTTGTTATGGCCATCCTGGTTGTCATTTCATTTGTCAGTTATCAAATTTGTAGCAGTATTAGCTGAATTGCTGATGGCGTTTTGCAATAATACACTACTCCCATTTCCCTTCACTTCAAGAAGATATCGGTATTGTCACACTTTGACCCCTCCAGTAATTGCTTTGCACTCTGTACTGCACATTCAGCAAGGCCATTTGACTGAGGATATTCAGGACTGCTAGTAGCATGGATAAAGTCCCACTCTTTAGCAAATCTCTGAAACAATTGACTAATAAACTGAAAACCATTGTCAGAAATAACTTTGTGTGGACTACCATGGACTGAGAAATGACATTTCATCCTAGTAATAGCAGCACTGGACGTTAGGTTAGGTAGCAAATTGATCTCAAACCAGTTCAAATAAGAGTCTACCAACACTAAGTAATGTTGACTGTTCCACTCAAATATGTCAGTGGGTACTGTTGACTAAGTTAGTTCAGGAATTTGTCTTAGCTGAAGTGGCTCTTTTTGCAAATGTGGCATAGCACTGTTGCACACTGAACAAGAAGAAAGCACTTTATCAATGTCTTTTGTTAGAGAAGGCCAAAATACTAGTCACCTTGCTCTACTTTAGGGAGAATTGGAACCAGGAATGGCCACGATGCAAAATTTGAATGTATTCATGTTCTAAGAAGTAGGAACAGCAACATTTGGACCTTTGAAAATGATACCATCTTCCATCAGCATCTCATCTCTATATGGAAAGTAAGGTTGTACTTCTGGCAGTACACAGGATTGCTTTTGTGGTCATCCTACATTGATGAAGTGGTACTGGTAAATAAATGACCTACATAAGTAACTTCTGGTAGTCTGAATTTGCACTTCAGAGGACTGAGCTTCAAATTCCCTTCATGCGCTCTGTCCAGAACTTCCTTGAGGTTTCTTTCATGCTCTGCTTCACCATTACCTCAAACTAGTAAATCATCAACTACTATTGCACATGGGTAGCCTGAAAAAATTTGCTCCATTGCACGCTGAAAGACTTCACTGGCAGAATTTATTCCAAAAGGCATCCTGAGGAATCTGTATCTACCAAATGGGGTACTGAATGTAGTCAGTAGTGAAGATTTGCAATCAAGCATCGCTTGCTAAAATGAACTCTTTGCATCTAAGACAGAAAAAACAGTGGCATTTGGCATGAGGATTGCAATATCCTCAACTGTCACATAGGATGATGAGTTCTTTTTAATGCCTTATTCAAATTTGTTGAGTCAATGCATATTCTGATTCCATCTGAATTTTTCTTATGAGCAGCTATCATGGAAGATATCCATTCAGTTGGTTCTGTGACTGCACAAATCACACCTTACTGCACCATTTTGTCTAACTAGACCTTGATTTTGTCCTGCAAAGTGTTGGAAGTGTTCTTGCTGGTCTGACCACTGGACTGATCTCTGGGTCTAACTTCATGGAATACTGGAAGTTTGCCTAACTTGTTGCCAAACACATCAGCATACTCTGAGGAAATAGTATCACTGAAGCTGGAACTGGGACGTGCTTACACCATGGACTTCTTTGGTAAATGAAAGCGGTTTCATTCTTAAGCTGTCTTTGAGACCTAATAATGACTGCATGGGTCTTCGGACTACATAAAATTGCAAGCTGTAACTGTTCCCAGTGAAATAGCATGAAAGCATTACTGAGCCTTCATTTGAATCTCTTCACCTCCATAAGCAACAAGCTTCGCACAATTGACCAAATTAAGTTGCTCACCAGTACTCAATTTAGCGAATGTTTCTGCTGACATTATATTATACTTTGAACCAGTGTCTACTTTGAGCTCTCTGGGTTAACCATTGATCAGGACAGTACAAAATAATTAATTATTTTCCAATAAATCTACTATATTAACCTTTTCACTAAGCACTGATACACCATCTGCATAGAAAGTAGGGTTGCAGCTCTCTATATGATCAACTTGCTTTTTTGTGACCTTTCTTAATAACTGAATGAGGTTGGCTTGATTTACAGAACCTTTGAAAATTGTTCCATTTTTTACACTTGTGGCTTTGTTGAACAAATGCTAAGCACTTCTGTCTTTTAGACTCATGATTGGCTCCACAATTATGACAGTTAACAATAAGACTGAGTTTTGCAGACTCACCCTTATACTGTACTGAGCATGCTCCTTTCACTGAGCTAGTCTTGTAACTTGCTAGAAAGCAGCAGGTTCTCCATGCCACACCTACAGGGGTTCCAGCTGCCATGTGCTTAGGCCTTTTTCCACTTGCCACATGTTGCATAATGTCTATATTTGTTCTAGAGGCTGTTGAAACCATGCTTTTATCACTTGTAAGCATGCTTGCATGCCTTTCTGTGAGATCATGGATTTGGCAAATCTTTATGGCTTTACTTAATTTGAAATCACTATCACAAAGCAAAATCTTTCTCACTGCAGCTCTATTATGATAGGATCATAGGAGGTTACTAGGCTATTGGGCCTGAGGCCCTTACATGTCTAGACAAGAATTTAGCCCATTTTCCAACAAGTCAGCACCATATGCCACTGTCCAGCAGGGATACAGGTGGAATACCAGGGGTGTATTTTCTGCTCCCCATCCAGTTATTCAGGTTACACTTAAAAAGGTTTAATAATGCACTCTGCTTTACATGGAGAGGGAGTCTATTCCACAAAAGGGGGACTCTCTGGGACACAAATCTGTCCCGCCAATGAGTCCTATTAATGTCACTGACCAAGTTGAGCTCAAGCTTGTGGGTTACTCGACTGGAGCTTGACTTGAAGATATGCACCGGTCCCATCAGCGTGGGGTCTGAGATTGCTTTGAATGCCAGACAGAGTTCACCTCTGAGGCATCTGTAGGAGACTGAGTAGAGGGACAAGGCATTTACCTATCTGTGTAGGGTCGATGATGTTTGAGGCCCTGGATTCTTTGGGTGAGGAACCTCTGTGGTCTCTCCAGGTGCTGCATGTGCTTTGTGAGGTACAAGTCGAAAAGGGCATTGTATTTAATAATGGGTCTTATAAGGTAAGAATATAGAGGTGTTATGACCACCTAGGCCCTGGATGAGATACCCTTACTAATGAGGTGGGTCATGTAGAAAGCTTTCTGTACAATGGAAGCAATATGGTGGGCAAAAGTCAGATTGCTATCAACCTGGGTGCCCAAGTCCCTCATGACTGATTGAGTGCTCAGTTAGTTATTACTGATGTGATAATTTGTGGGGATGTCACTCTCCCCAAAAGTGATGATGATGCATTTTTTGGTATTCAGTTTGAGGCCAAGTTTCTGGCACCAGTTATTTGTTTGGTGAGACCCTCTTGGAGGATGTCCACATCACTAGGGGAATTGATGACAGCACCCAGCTTGCAGTCATCTGCAAACTTGATCAGCCATAGCCGACAAGATTTGGCCTGCAACTCTGAGAAGTATATCCCAAACTGCAGAGGTCCCAAGACCGATCCCTGGGGTACCCCACTTGTTATGGGTCTACTACTTGCGGTGGCTTCCCCTACTTTGACTAGGTGGGTTCTTTCAGTGAGCCAGTTTGCTACACATCTGGTAACATATGGATTGATGCCTAGTTGAGAGAGTTTATCTATTGTAGCTGAGTGGGGAATAGTGTCAGAGGCTTTGGCCACGTTAAGGTAGGTGGTGTGCACTGGCTTCCCCTCGTCTATGGCCTTGTGGATGTCTCAAAGCAGTCGACCAAATTTAACAGGCATGACCTCCCCTTAACAAAACCAAACTGTGTAGGATCAAGTGTCTGGATGTTGCCAATGTTCTTGTTAATGAGGTCCATGATAATCTGCTCCATGGCATTGCAGATCAGGCTAGTTAGGCTGATGGGTGTAAAATTTCCTGGATTGGTTGATGCTCCACCTTTGTGCAAAGGGATGACAGTAGCTGTCCTCCACATGGCTGGGACAAAGATGGTACTCATGCTTTGATTGAATAGGATACCTAATGGTGCTGCAAGTTCCTGCCTGAGTTCATGTAGGATGCAGCCTGGGATGTTATCAGGTCCTATGGAGGCAGTATCTTTTGCCTTTGAGGGGGCAGTGATGACTTGCTCATTAGAGATAAGAGGAGGGGGGCAGGTACTGTGGATATTCTGTTTTACTGATGGGGGACAGAGGAGTGCAGTTTTAACTGAACCTGTCTGCCAGCAGGTTGGCTATATGTACAGCATTTGTGTATGCGGTGTGCTTGACCACCAGCTCTGAGCAGATCTGGGTGCTTTCCTTGAGACTGAGGACATATGTGAAGAAGGCCTTATGATTGTCTTTAGTAGATGTGGCCAGTTTGGACTCGAGGTTTGCTTTGGAGGATTTCACTAGTCCTCTTATTTGCTTCCAGTTAGGCACCTGCTCCTTCTTGGTCCTGGACAGCAATTTTTTTCCTTTTATTATTGAGTTTATTTATTGTAGATGTTCAAAAGACAGGTTTACTCTTCCTTGAGGAGGATGATTTTATTCTGTCTGGTATTCCTAGTTCAATGCAGCTATATAACTGCTCATATAGTACTTTGGTGTATGTTTGGGCGTATGTGCCAGTTCCTATAGAGGGGGAGGGGGCTGTGAAGCTGTTTATACCTTCTCTCAAAAGGTTATAATCAGCTTTGGAGAAGTTTTTTCTTTGATGCTAGCTGGTGGGGGGGGGGGGTTGGGGAGATGGTGACTTCGGAAGTGACTGCTTTGTGGTCGGATCTTACCAGGGATGATGACACTGTAGGGATACTGCAGTGGTTACTCATATTGGTTAATAACAAGTCCAAGATATTTTCACCTCTTGTGGGTGTGTCAACCCACTGGTCCAAGGCATTTGCATTGACAAAATCAAGGAATCTCTGGGCATTTGTGTTTTGGCATGAGTATTTCTTCCAGTCTATGGTTGGATAGTTAAAGTTGCACAGGATCCGGGTAAAGGGTTAAATCTTGCTAGATTCAAAGAGGTCCAGATAGGTGGAGTGGGCATCTTGAGTCAGAGTTGGAGGCCTATAGCTAGCTATGATTTGAATAGGGATCTTGTTAATTGTTAACTGCACCTGGAGTGTTTCCTGTGCATCATACTGTCTGACCAGGCTAGAGGTGTGTATGTCTTTTATATATATTGCAACTCCACCTCCATTTGTTTTGCTGCCCACAGTTTGGGGTCAGAAAGAATGAGAGGTTGAGTAACCTGCTATGGCTGGGATGATCTCTGCATCTTTCAACCAGGTTTCTATGACTGCACAAATGCCAGCTTCTTCCAGGGTTATGAATGCTTGCAATGAGTGTAATTTCATGTTTAGACTCCTAGTGTTTAGCAGCAAGACCTTTAATTTATGTTATGATGAAATTTTCATGTTGGTAGTTTTGACCTCATGGCATTGCCTAAAAATGCACTATGGGGGAGGCAAGAACCTGAAGCCCAAGAGAGACAGATGCAGTCCATCTCTGGCAAAGCATCATGGTTTGTCAGTCATGTCATCCCAGGCTGTCAGGTACTGGATCCCCTGGAATAACAACAGAAACTAAGCCAATTGTTAAAGTCAATCATTTTCTGTTTGTGTTGAGGCATCATTCTGGGTGAAGGTAGAATGCCGATTAAGGCTAAGCACATACCTGCTTGGGACACATACTCAGCGAGCCTAATCATGTCTCTCTTCATATAGTCCAGTGAGGCACATCTCAAGTCATTCACTCCAGCATGAGCTATAACAGAATCATAACAGTACCTGTTGAGTGCATTGGTAATATGGCAGGTTCTGGCACCCAACAAACAACTAACTGTGACTTTCTCCTTATCCAGAATGGTGAGGGACACATTTTTGTGTCTCACAATAGAGTCTTCTATGACTAATAGGTTGGGTTTATGTTTAGGCCTTAGTGGTTGTGGGGCACAAGTGTGTGGACTATGTATGGTGAGCCATGGTGTTTATGTGCATTTATGCCTCGGAGGTCTCTTTTGTTTGGGTATGCTTTTGTTGAGGACCTCTGCATATGTGGGGGTGTGTTGTGTAGGTGTGGGTGGTGTTTGAAGTGTGGTGTTCATGTTGCCAACCTTCTCAGTGCCAGATATACTGGTTTGTGGGGGAGAGAGCAATGACACTAGGTGCTTGATGTAATTGCATTTCTCACATATTGTGTTCCTAGGTGGTAGTAGTAGAGGGTTTACAGTGTACATGAGGCAGTTGCTACACTGTCTCAGGTTGCCCATATCAACCAGACTGGCAGGAGAAATTGTAGGAAATTGTCCATCCGTATTTGTCAAGTGAAACTGAAAGAGCTAAGAGGGTAAAGGGAGGAAGGTCTAGGAGTAGTACTACTAGATGATAACACAAGTGCTACTAAGGGAAGACTTGTAGCTGGAATACTTCAAAAAGTGTTAAAAACTGTGCAGCTGAAGCTCTGGATGCAGCAGACCTATATCTAGACTACACTACTCAATTTTAAGATTACTAACACAGTAAAAAAACTCACAATGAAGCACACATTAATCACTTATAGTCAAAAGAACAGAACTCGCAGTATGTAAAAATACAGTTAAACAGCAATGAAATGCAGTGTAATACAGTTAAACAGTAATGAATTGCAGTATACAGCAATGAAATATAGTTAGTCAGTAAATTGCTTTAAAACAGTAGCTCACAATCACAACAGTAACACACAGCACAAATAAAGTAGCAGTTCATTAGAATATTGTCATCAATTTAATGAGGCTACCAACAAGCAGCAATAAATACTGCAAACTAAATGCAGTTGAACGCTTAAGCACAAGCATCAAAATGAAGTAGAAAGAGGTACAGTTTTTCTTTTTTGTTTGCTTTTTTTTCTTAGTAGAAAGTAAGGAGACAGAAGGTAATAAGAGAAGGTAAAGTGGTGGCACTTTACAAAGTTCTCACTATAAACAGTGGAATGAGCTGATGTAATGTGACAGGGGGTGGGACAAAAAATGTTGCACAGATTAAACAGATATTCAGTAAAACAGAAGTGCAGAAAACAGTTGAAAAGAAGCACTTATATTTTTTCCGATATCACAACAGAGCAAATGGAAAACGGCCTATCTCACTGCAGCTTTGAAAAGCTTGAGCAAACAAGTACAAACACCACACACAAGCATGTCCTTTATTAACTCATCTTTCAGGTCACCAAATCTCCATGTTTTTGCTTTGTCTATCAAGTCAGTGATATAAGCTGTAAAAGTTTCACCTGGCTTTTGGTCTCTTGTATAAAATAAGTGTCTCTCTAATGTAACATTTGTCCGGGGGTTGCACATTTCTCTAAATTTATGTTTTAAGCACTCAGGGTCCTCTCTTGATTCAGCTGGTACCAAAATATGACAGCTTTCCCCTTCTCCTGCTTTTATCTCTGGTGCATATACAAATGAATGCTCTCTTTCAATAGCTTCTGACCCAGATAAGTTAAGCAAAATAAATGCCCTAGTATAGGCATCTTTGTCAGAAAAAGCTGCTTATACGAAAATATGAAAATATTGTACTCCAATTTTTGCTATATTATGATCAAACACAAGTGGATTTGGTTTGCGAAATACCTCTACCATATCAAGACACAGTAGCTAAGGTGCTTGAAATTATGTATGAACATACACACATATAAATATATGTATGCCAGAACTTTATGCCACTACTCGTAATTATGACTAATAGCACAACAAACTCTTTGAAATAACTGTACTTTGCCAAATAAGTCTGCAGAGCACAAGAACACTCTGAAATTATTGGCCGTTTGGGCAGTTTTTCCATCTCTTTCAACTTTCTGGTTTAAAAGCCCGTATTTGGCTTATTCCCTGCCTTTCCTGTAAGTAGTCTAGTCCAGATACAGATTTGCTGTATCCTGGACTGTTTGTAAGCTTCCGAGTGGTGCCAAAGGCTGCTCTTCAATTTTTCCATTAGATCTGTTCGTTTTCTCCTCTCCTACACTTTTACTAGCTTATTAGTTTAGCACTTTACCAGACTTCTTGTAGCAATTATTGTAGCTCACAAAAGTGCTACCAGCACTAAACATTCTACAAGGAAACAGCTTCAGTACTTATTATTAATTCCCACCCCCTCCAGGCATGTCTAAAGGTCAGTTCCCTGTGCTTTCTCCTATTAACCTGGTGAACTTGGGTATCCTGAGGTAATGTTAGCAACTGCCTTATATACACTGGCAACCCTCTCCTCTTTCCTCTCACCACTCATACTTGTCAGAGATGCACTTATATATCCACATTGAAAGCCACGCACTCTCCAGCCAAGACCAGAATAGCTGGTCAAGAGAAGAAGGTCAACACTTGCACCACACCACATGCAACACACACCAGCACTGCCTTCATATAAAAACACAAAGCACACACCCACCTTCATGGAGGGTCTCAATAAAAATCTAGACAAACAGCAGAGACCTTCAAGGCAGAAATGCACTTGACCACCACAACACAACTCTAATTATGAGACACATAACTCTCCTAAACAGTGTGCCACTTAACCAAAGCCCTTAAGGCAAAACAGCATGCCCAACGCACTAGTCATAGGTGACTTGATAGTGAGGCACACTGATGGCCTACTCACTAGGTTGAATAAGGAGAAAGTAACAGTCAGCCTCCTGTCAGATGCCAGGATCCACCACATAACACATGCACTCAGGTCCCTCAACAACAGGTAGAAATATGACTCTGTCATTGTACATGTGGGTGTGAATGACCTGAGATGTACCTCCCTGGACTACATGAAAAGAGACATGGAGGAGCTCTTGGATTTTGTAGCCCAGGTGGGTATGACCCTAGCCATGAGCAGCATCATACCATCACCCAGAAGGATTTCACAGTACAAGCAGAAAATGATTCATAGGTTCATAGGTAATACTAGGCTATCTGCCTGAAGGCATCTATAAGGCTAGCCAGAATGTGTTAGCTTTCGCCGCACCTTAAATTAGTTCCCTGTGCCTCTGTCCAGCAGAGCCATTAGTTTCCTGTGCCTCTGTCCAGCAGAGCCACTGCAGTGATCCCTGGGGTACATTTTCTGTTTCCCATCCACTCGTTAAGGTTTCTCTTGAAGAGTGTTAGTGAGGGGCTCTGCCTAATGTAGATTGGAATCCTGTTCCAAAGCATGAAGAGTCTCTGGGACAGAAATCTATCCCTCCAGCACATCCTATTTATCATTGTGATGAGGTTTAGATCCCTAGAGCGTGTGGCTCTTGGGGATTAGTTTTTTTTTTTTTTTTAGGTGGAGCATGTCCATCAGTTCTGGGTTGGACATGGTCTTGTGTGTCAGGCAGAGATCACCTCTGAGTAAGCGGTATGCAACTGAGTACAGCTGGTGTTTCTTCTGTCCAGCTGCTGCATAGAGCATCTGTTTGAGGCCAGTAATTCTCTTGGTGAGGTACTTCTGTGGTCTTTCCAGCTGTTGCAGGTATCTTGTAAGGTACATCCCAAATGGGGCATTGTACTCTATGATGGGTCTGATGAGTGATGAGTAGAGGGGCACAATGACCTCATTTGTTCTAGATGTGAACCCTTTTGTGATTAGGTGGTCCACATAGAAGGATTTTCTAACCACCTTGGCAATATGATTATCAAAGGAGAGATTACTATCTACTTGGGTCCCCAGATCCCGTATTACATTTCTGTATTTAGGGGACTACCACGTATGTGGTAGTTCGCGGGTACTTTGTTTTTTCCAATGGGGATGACTATGCACTTTTTGGCATTTAGCTTGAGGCCATGATTTTGACACCAGGTATCCATCTCAGTGAGACCCTTCTGAAGGATGTCTGATCAGCCAGAGAGTCAATTATGGCCCCAGATTTGAAGTCGTTTGCGAACTTGGTCAGCCATAGTCCTCCTGTGTTTGCCTGTATCTCTGAGAAGTATATGCCAAACAGGAGGTGTCCCAGGACTGAGCCTTGGTGGCATCACTATTAACTGGTTTAGAGTCAGACCTAGAGCCTGCAACTCTCACCATGTGGGTTCTATCTGTGAGCCAATTGACAACCCATCTCTTGACATAGGGGTTTATGTTCAGGCTGGTGAGCTTGCCTATAATACCAGAGTGGGGAATGGTGTTGACAGCCTTTGTGAGGTCTAGGTAGGCTGTGTGGACCCTCTTTCCCTCATCTAAAGCATTGGTAACTATCTCAAAGAAGTCCACCAGGTTTAGGAGGCATGATCTGCCCTAAACAAAGCCAAACTGGGTAGGGTTCAATGTTTGGAAGTTCCCAATGTCTCTGTTAATTAGTTCCATGATGATGCGCTCCATAGCCTTGCAGACCAGGCAAGTCAGGCTTATAGGGCAATAGTTGCAGAGGTCTGTTGTGGCTCCACCTTTGTGGAGCAGGATAACTGTTGCTGTGCACCACTCTATGGGTATGTAGCCTGTAGAGAGGCTGAGTTTGAACAGTGTGTTTAGGTGAGAGGTTAGTTCATTTTGGAGCTCATGTAAGACACAGCCTGGGACACCGTCTGGTCCCATTGAAGCTGTGTTTTTGGCTTTGGATAGGGCTGTTTTAACCTGTGTGTCAGTGATTGCCAGTGATTGCCGGGGCTCTACATTCTTCTGATATGGTTATGGGCCCTTCACGGGGTGAGAGGGGGGTGAAGTTTGCACTAAACCTGCCTGCCACAATGTTGGCAATATCTGTCAGTTCAGTGTATTTTGTGCCATTCTGCACTAACTCAGGGCAGAACTGAGAGTTTCCACTTAGGTTCTTAAAATAGCAAAAAAATGCTTTGTGGTTATCTTTGGAGTCTTTGGCAATTTTTCTTTCGAACCTAGCCTTAGATGATTTTATGAGGGATTGTAGTTTCTTGCTGGTACTGATCAGGGATGTCTTTCCTTCTTGGGATTTTACTCTTTTCTGTACTAGTTTCCTCCTTCTGTTGTATAGCTTATTTATGGCAGGGGTCCACCAGACTGGTTTCCTTTTCTTGGAGGAGTGAGTCTTGGTTTTGCTTGGGATAGCACAATCCATGCATTCTTGCAGGTGCCCATAGAGTACCTTTGTAAGGGATTCAGCAGCTTGGACAGCGTTGTCCTTTAGCATGGGGGCTGTGAATCTTTACACCTCAGTCTTAAGTAATGCGATGTTTGCTTTTGAAAATGTTTTCACAATGGTTTCCTTGATAGGGGGTGGAGGCGGAATATGGATATCCAGAGTGATTAATGTATTGTCTGATCTAACCAGCGAGGGGTTGACCTCTAGTGTAGAACACCATTCGTCCATATTGGTGATGACTAGGTCCAATATGTTGTCACCTCTGGTAGGGGTGTTAACCAGTTGATCCAGGGCATTTGAGTTTTTAAATTCTAAGAAGCGTTGGGCAAGAGAGTTAGTACTTGAGTAGTTCTCCCAGTTAATGTTTGGGTAATTTAAATCACCCAAATATTAGGGCATTTGGTAGGACCTTCATATTTTCCAGTGTCTCCAGAAATGCGGAATGCGGGTCCTGGGTCATGGTGGGTGATCTGTAACAAGCTACAATTTGAATTGCAGTTTTGCCCATTCTTAGTTGCACATGGATGATCTCTGAGGCATTGTGCTGTGCCACTAACCTGGAGGTGTGGGTATCCTTGATGAATATGGATTTCAACAATTGGCTAAGTTTCTGGTATCATTCTAAGGGGATCCAGTATCTGTCTGCCTGGGATGACATGATTGGCAGACCTTGATGCTTTGCCAGAGATGGCTTGCATCTTTCATCCTGGGCTTCCAGATACTGGCCAAGGCTCTTGCCATCCCTATAGTGCCTTTTTTAGGCGGTGTTCCAAAGACCAAATTACCACCATAATGGCTAAAAACTAATGCAATATGAGAATCATGCTGCTCAAAGCTAGAAGTCTAAATCTCAAAATGCACTCACTCAAAGCACTCCTTAAAATGGAGAACATCGACATTTGTGCTGTAACAGAGACCTGGGTCAAGGCAGCAGAAAGCACCCCTGCACTACCAGGCTATAACTCATTTCACATCTTTCAACCTGAGACCTTGGACTGATGCTCCAAAGATGTCGGTGTTTCCATATTCAGAAAGGATGCGCATACCTCTAGACTGGAAGCCCAACATAATGCATCTGAGATACTTCAGGTGCAGCTAACACTGGGGAAGACAGCGATTCAGGTCATAGCCTGCTATAGGTCCCCAACCATGTCCCTAGACTCACACTCCACATTCCTAAGCACCCTGGAAAATATTAGAGTCCACTATAACAGTCTCATACTAGGCAACTTAAACTACCCCTCCTTTAACTGGCAAAACTACTCATGTACCAATACACTTGCCCAACGTTTCCTGGAATTCATTAATTCCAATGCCTTGGTCCAGCTTGTTCTTACCCCCACTAGAGGTAGCAACATCCTTGACCTGGTTAATACTAACATGGGTGACTGTTGTTCTACACCAATAGTCAACTCGTCCCTGGTTAGATTCGACCACAAACTAATCACCTTGGAAATCCATATCCCTTCCAAACCCCCCCCCCCCCCCCCGCAAAGGTAACCACCCTGAAAAACTTTTCTAAAGCTAACTTTGGGCTCCTAAAAACAGAGGTGGCAAACTTCACGGCAATCATGCAAATGGAGAATAGTTGCATGACCATGGAATCATACACCAATGCACTGTACGAACATGTACACAAATGCATGGATCTTGCCACACCCAATAGAACCATGACACTTTAAGGAAGCAAATCTGGTGGTCTCCTGCCATAAACAAACTCTACAACAGAAGGAGGAAACTGATGCAGAATAAGGTAAAGTCTCAAGACTGGAAAAACTCCCTTATCAGCCTCAACAAAAAGTTGAGATCCCTCATCAAATCCTCTAAAGCTAGCTATGAAAACAGAATTGCAGCAGATAGTAAAGACAATCACAAGGCCTTCTATAGTTATGTAAAGAATCTCCATGGCAATACCCAGATTTGCTCTGAGCTACTGCACAATGGTACCTCCTATACCGAGCATACAGCTATTGCCAATATACTGGCCGACAGATTCAGTGCCAACTTTACCCCTCTCCCCCCACCCAGGACCAATCACAATACCAGTAGATTGCCAGTCACCCAGCATTACTGCTGCAAAGGTTAAAAAAGCACTGTCCAAGGCCAAGAATGCAGCTTCTATGGGACCTGACAATATGCCTGGCTGTGTTCTACATGAATTACAGAGTGAACTGGCAATCACAGCCTCACCTCAGGCTTTGTCCCTACCAATTGGCACACTGCTACAGTCATCCCTCTCCACAAAGGAGGAGGGACTACAGACCCAGGTCACTATTGCCCCATTGGCCTGATGAGTCTGATATGCAAAGCTACAGAATGCATCATCATGGACCTAATAAACCAGAATATATGGAATCTCCAAACTCTGGATCCTACATAGTTTGCTTTTGTGAAGGGTAGATCACGCCTGCTCAATTTAGTTGACTTTTTTGGGTCAGTCACCAGAGCTGTGGACGAAGGCAAGGTGGTTCATACAGCCAACCTTGATCTGGCCAAGGCTTTTGATACCATTCCCCACTCAGGAATCATAGAAAAACTCAATAAGCTAGGCATCAACCCCTATATCATTAGGAAGGTTGCAAACTGGCTCACAGATAGAACCCACAGTGTGAAAGTAGATGACTCCAAGTCAGACTGCAGACTAGTCATGAGTGGAGTCCCACAGGATTCGGTCCCGGGTCCTCTCCTGTTTGGTATCTACTTCTCTAAAGTCCTGGCCAACATTAAGGGACTCTGGCTGACAAAGTTCACAGACAATTGCAAGTTGGGAGCTATTACTAACTCCCCAAGTGATGTTGACATCCTACAGAAAGGCCTCAGTGAAACCAGTGACTGGTATCAGAACCATGGCTTAAGCTCAATGGCAAAAAATGTGTTGTCATCCCCCTTGGGAAATACCTGGTTCCCTTGAATTAACACATTGATGGTAGTCCACTGAACACAGAAGGCATTATAAGAGATCTAGGAACACAGGTTGACAGCAACCTCTCTTTTGACCACCACATTGCCACTGTAATGGGAAAGTCCTTCTATGTGGCACATATCATTACTAAGGGTTTTGCATCCAGGAAGAAAGAAGTCGTTGTCTCCCTCTACTCTTCCCTCATTAGGTAATCATCGAGTACAATGCTCCATTTGGCATGTACCTCACTAGACACCTGCAATAATTTGAGAGGCCGCAAAAGTACCTCAAAAAGAGGATCCTAGGCCTTAAACAGTTGTCCTGTATGGACAGACTCAAAAAAATCCAACTATTCTTTGTCTCATATTGCCTACTTAGAGGCGATCTCTGCTTGACTTACAAAGCCATGTCTGACCCAGCTCTGTTAGAAATGCTACATCTAAAGAAATCCCAATCCCTCTGCACCACACACTCTAGAGACCTCAACCACATTACCACAATCAACAGATCATGCTGGAGGGACAGGTTCATAACCCAAAGACTGCCCATGCTATCGAATAGACTTCCCATACATGTCAAACAGAGCACCTCTCTGGTCCTCTTCAACAGAAATCTTGATGAGTGCATGGGAAATAGAAATTCACCCTGGGATCACTCCAGTGGCTCTACTCGGCAGAGGCACTAGGAATTAAGGTAGGGTGGCACGATGCCAGGATAATCCTATGGGCTAGACTTGTAAAGGCTCCAGGGCCATTAGCTTAGTACACACCTATGAACCTATGAAATCATTGTTCTTTGCTTTGAAATCACTGTATTTATGAAACCACTCCTTATCAGTGTAAGAAATACTTTAAATGACTGTACTTGTGAATAAACTGTACACAATGGAAAAAGCTCAGAGTAAAAAACACTTCAAGATGAATGCACTTAGCAAATAAACTATACACAGCACAAGAACCTTTCAAAATGGCTGTACTCTGCAAAACAACTGCACAGTATAAGAAACACTCTGAAATGGCAGCTCTCTGCGAATAAATGTACACAGCACAAGAAACTTTTTGAAATGGCTGTATTTTGACTGCTCTTTGCAATAAAACTATACTTTGCACACAGCAAGCTCTTTGAAATAGTTGCAACATAATAAAGCACACGCTCTGCAAACACTTTCCACACTCTGAGATACTTCTAACAAATCTGGTTATGTTTTAAATGGCTTTGGTCAATGAGAAATAGTAGTTTGTGCCCAAACACGGCATTTTATTAAAAAGCATGAAGTTGCCTTGCTCTTTAAGCTTAATTTGGCCCGTTATTGTACTCATTCTCTCCTTTTAATCACTTATCATGCTCATTATACTTTTATTGTGTCTGTTTTACTTTAAACATGTTCATTATGCAAACTAAAGGTAATTCTGAGCCCTGCATGAATAGTTTTGCTACTTTTATCAGATATCGTGATTTCGAACATTTAATTTAATTAATAATGCAGTTTTTGCCTTTCGTTTGCAGATGTTCATACAGATGGATGAAAGAGGGAAGTTAAGATATTGGTAACTGTCCTCAAGTTAGGATGGCTAGGGAAAGTTGAGTCTGATGTAGTTGTCATGACAGAATCAACACCAGAACCCATAATGGCATACATCTGGGGTTCATCATATGCTGATGTAGACAAAAATCTGTACACCAGGGCTTTCTGTATCCTTACTAGCAAAGATTGCTTTATTCTGATTTTAAGTGACAGTACTTACCCATCTTAAATCTAAACTACATCTTCCAGAACATCACAATCATGCACCTGTAGAGCTGCAACCATCTCTGGATGAAAGTGTAGAATGATTCCTCAACATACACCGTCTGAATTTGAGTCAATGGCTTCACTAATGTTTTCTCTGCAGGAAGGGGTCATTGTGGAAATAAGGTAATCATTAGATTGCAGGTGGAATTCATACTCATGTTCACTGTAATGCAACTCACACTGCTCTGGAAAGGAGAGATAGAGTTGTTTTGATGTAATACAGTCTATAGTCATGCACAGTCTGCAAGGTGTTGAATTCTAGTAACATATAATTCATATGACTATGAATAACTGCTCAACTAAGTAGAAAGTAAGATGGGAGATGATCCAGATTCAGAACAAGATGCAGCACAACTGATCCAATGTTTGCAGTGAGATGAATTGTTGAGAAAAAGCTAGAGATGAGAAAAGAGTCCAACTGGGCATTCCTAGACTTGGAGAAAGCATATGGCAAGGTTCCAAGTAAGCTGATTTGGGCAGTACTGCGGTGGTTCAAAGTCCGCGAATCATTAGTAGAATTAGTGCAGGCTATGTCCTGCTCAGATAACCAATCCAGTAATTTAGTACAGTGCAGATAGCGTGTGTGTGTGTGTGTGTGTGAACATGAATATAGATAATGGGGGGGGGTATATGAGTGGTTAGTATGATTGTATGTGCTTAAAAAATTATTGCAAAAATATGTATGTGTGTCTGTGTGCCTTCACTGCCCAGATTTCTGTACTATACAGTAGTAACAGCCACACTACTGTTTTGTGCACCCTACTTTTCAGCTTCTTTGGCATTCTTCTTTTGTGTACTACTCCTGAAACTCTACACCAGCTGACTGTAGCCCCTCTGATTCTAGCTTTGAACTCTTCATTCAGACTTTTCTTCTTCTTCTCAACCACCCCTCTTAGATACTTGAAGTTGTTAACCTGTTCCAGTATTTTTCCTTCTATATCAATTTTCAGCTTCTTCAGATTCATCCATTTACTGTCATGATAACTGCTTTGTCTATACCAAGTTTCATCCCATATGCCTTAAGCTTTGCATTCAATTTCCTTATCATTTGCTGAAGTTTATCTTCAGAGTCTGCTTATAATGACACATTGTCTGCATACAGCAGTTTTGCTGATTTGTCCCCTTGACCAGTTTGTTAATGTAGTCCATCAACAGTATGAGCTGCAGTGGGCTCAAAGCTGAACCCTGATACACACTCAACATGTGGTTTCATAATTTAGCTTGAATTTGGAACCAAGAGGACATTTTGACTGTTTACTGGTTTGAAAATAATTTTACAGAACTTAAGAAGGTGGAAACAAGGTAAGAGGGCCCTGCTGGCTAAGGTAAGGTGGACTATTAAAGATCGCGTAATACATGGATTTTGAGCAACATTGGATTAAATAACCTCAGTTGTATGCAGCCAAAAAAAGTATTGACAAAAATGGACACTTTCATCAGTGGTTCTGACTATGTTATAATGCATGAAGATTAATATATAAATGAGATGTTCTCCATGTATGACTACAGACATGGTCATTATGAAGGACTATAATTTTTATTTATTTTAATATATTAAAAATATTTTCATTCATTCTACATTGTTCATCTTGCATTTTGCAGTTACATAGACTAACGTCAAAATGCTTTCTGGATATCTCACTACTTATTTAATACAAATTTCTATTGAATGTGTACAACTTAAATGATATAGTTTGTGTACCTTTATTTTATCGCCTTGTACTTTTATTCTGCATTAAGTAATTACATTGTATTTCATTGTTATTATGGTGTAAATTTTGGATTGTGGCTAAAATGAGTCCCCTGTGAATTAGTCCATTATTGCGGTCAACAAACATTAATTACTGAACTAATCAATTAAGAATATAAATTCATGTATCTGAGATGAGTAATTGGTTAGGAGTTGTTTAGGGGTGTGAGGTGCTTTGATTGGGGAAGTACTAAAAGTTCAGGTGTTGAAATAAATTATGTCAGGGAAACAGAGAAATATGTTAAGTAAGCTCATAGTCAAGATTTAAATTGTAGGAGATAGAGATGAAGCCTTACACAAAGGCAATAAATGATACCTGACACCTCTGTTTCTGAGTAAGGACTAACAGCCAAGAGCCGAGTGTTTAACAGGACTCAGCACATGCTTTGGAAAGACATTGGACCCAATTCCAAAAACTTGCTGTCAGTGTAAGTGACCACTCACACCAAAAGCAGGTGTTTTGATAAAAGGTCCCCAGTGTAAGCCTGTTTATAGAAAGGCCATACACGGAAGAGAAGTAAGTCAATTACAGTGAGAGCAAGTCTTCTGGAATCAAGGCAGACTTGCACTGAGAGCAACTTTTTTAGAATCTGGCCCACTCAGTTTAATGATCATGATGGGGAAATGAAACCCTAGTTATTTTTTTTTAACTTTGTAAGTAGTTCTGTATGATATTATTTATAGAGCTGAAGTATATGTGTGTGAAGTATGATTATAGTCTGGGCCTACTATGAATTCTTGTATGCCAGTAGCTTATGACACACCTGCTCGCTGCCACTTGCTTGAAAAGGCATGTGCTTAAACCCCCACTAGCCTGACGTCCTGTAACTACATATCCCTCCCAATATGCAACTCATCGCCCTAACTGTACCTAAAATTCTCACCCAGTTCCTATCCTGAGTCCTTACTTCTTAACCCTAAAAGTCCCCTAAACTTAAACTTAAATTCCCCAATGGTTCCCTAATCCCAAAACACCCCTCCCACTGTTTCACCCTAAAATTCCTCTCCCACCCCTAAACCTATAACTACCCTATTGTAATCTACACTCCCACTCCATCTCCTGCTGCCTGTCCAAACTTAAGTTTGAGGACCATTAGCAGCAGCCTACATGAGCTACAAGATGTTTGAGTCCCTGGCTTTGAATCAGTGGTCTTTGAGTACCTGAGACTCGAGCACTTGTAGTAGACCCTTGTTTTATTGTACTTCTTTTGATACAGGATTATTGGGTGTTATAAATAAGGCATTTTCCTTATTGCTGACACTGGTCTGCATTTTGATCTATAATATTAGATAAAAAAAAAACAAGCAGAAACTTTGCAGTGTGGAGGGAGTGAAGTTCACTCCTTGAAATATGTTATGTGCCTAGTTCACTAATAAAATTTGAACTTTAAAATACATACTACAAAATAATAAAATAGTAGGTTGTCCACAGTTGAGCTAAAAATTAAATATCCTTTATTGAAAATCACAAACTGTCTACATTTTGCAGCTAATTCTTTGAAAAAGTCTGAGTTTAAGCATATGGATCACAGTAATCGGTAAGTATTATTTTGTCCTTGTATCTGCACATTATGTGTACATTGTATGTACATGCCATGTTTTTATCCCATACAGTTTTTTCTCCATGGCCCTCTGCTGAAATGTGGCTTAATGCCCAGTTGGACTTTCCTCATAAGAAATGCAAATAAATAAATAAGTTAGGCCATTGGAAGTCTCAGTGGAGATATGTCTAGGTATTTTGGCTTTGCCAAGGTTACAGGAGACCCTGGGAGAGGCATTTCTGACCATGAGTGCCATAAAAGATTATAACTGATTTCTCATTTTCTCATTTTCCACAGGTATAGAAGCCCATTGCAGATGAGATCCTGCTATAACTTTAGGATCATAGGATAATGGCCCTGGGCCCCTTACAAGCCTAGCCAAGAGTTTGTCCCTTAAAAGAAACCTCAGTCAGCACCTGTCACCCCTGTCAGTGAGAGACACAGGTGGAACCCCCTGGTACAAATTTGTGGTTTCCCATCCACTCATCAAGGTTGTACTTGAATAGGGTCAGTGAGGTACTCTATTTGACGTGTGTGGGAACTCTATTACAGAGATGGGGCAACCTCTGGGAGACAAGCCTGTCTCTCCAGCAGATTTTGTTCATAGGTTCATAGGTTCATAGGTTCATACTAGGCTATCTGCCCGAGGGCATTTACAAGCCTAGCCCATAGTTTTGTGGCTTACGCCACCCCTTTAGTATGGGGAACTATACCCATTATTTTGCTGTGCCTCTGTTGAGCAGTGACACTGAGGTAATCCCTGGGGTATATCTGCGATCTCCCATCCGTTGGTCAAGATTTCTCTTGAACAAGGCCAGCGAGGTGCTCTGCCTCACATATACCGGGATTTTATTCCACAGCATAGGGAGTCTTTGGGTGATGAATCTATCCCTCCAGCACGTCCTATTAATAGCCGTGTCGAGGTTTAAGTCTCCCGCCCTTGTGGCTCTGACGGATCTAGATTTTTTGAGGTGAAGCATATTCATCAAATCTGGGTTTGACATGGCCTTGTATGTTAGGCAAAGGTCACCTCTGAGCAAGCGTGGCGACTGAATAGAGCTGGAGTTCTTTCAGTCGGGCAGCATAGGACAGATGTTTGAGACCCTTTATCCTTTTGGTGAGGAACTTTGTGGCCTCTCCAGCTGCTGCAAGTGTTGGGTCAGATACATTCTGAATGGGGCATTGTACTCAATCATTGGTCTGATGAGTGATGAGTATAGGGAGACTATGACCTCCCTTGATCTAGATGAGAATCCCTTCATGATAAGGTGGGCAATGTAGAAGGTCTTCCTAACTACTTTAGCTACATGGGTGTCGAATGACAGACTACTATCAACCTGGGTCCCCAGGTCCCTGATAACTTCTTCTGTGCTCAGTGGATTGCCACCTATTTGGTAGCTAGGGTAACCTTGTTTTTCCCGAAGGGTATGACTATGCATTTTTTGGCATTTAACTTTAGGCCATGGCTCTGGCACCAGTTATCCGTTTCTGTGAGACCCTTCTGAAAGATATCTGTGTCAGATGTGTTTTCTACTATGGCGCCCAGTTTGCAGTCATCTGCAAACTTTGTCAGCCATAACCCTCCTGTGTTTGCTTGTACTTCGGAAAAGTAGATGCCAAACAAGAGTGGGCCCAGGACTGAGCCCTGTGGTACACCACTTGTGACAGGCTTTGAGTCTGACATTGCGCCAGCAACTCTGACCCTGTGGGTTCTGTCACTCAGCCAGTTTGCAACCCATCTTGTGATGTATGGGTTAACATTTAAGCTGATGAGTTTTTCAATGATACCCGAGTGGGGTATTGTATCGAAGGCCTTCACCAGATCGAGGTAGGCTGTATGGACTGCCTTTCCCTCATCAATGGCTTTGGTGACTGTTTCGAAAAAGTCAACCAAGTTTAGAAGGCATGATCTGCCTTTGGCAAAGCCAAACTGGGATGGATCCAAAGTCTGCAAATTCCTATGTCTTTATTTATGAGGTCCATTATGATCCTCTCCATGGCTTTGCAGATAAGGCTTGTCAAGCTAATGGGCCGGTAATTTCCAGGGTCGGTGGAGGTACCGCCTTTGTGAAGTGGGACCACAGTTGCAGTGCGCCACTCCCTGGGTATGTATCCAGAGGTAAGACTATGATTAAACAGCTGTCCTAGCTGTGGGTTTAATTCCTCGTTGAGTTCGTGGAGCACACAGCCGGGGACACCATCAGGTCCCATGGATGCTGTGTTTTTTGCTTTGGAGAGAGCAGTTCTCACTTGGGCGTTGGAGATGTTTGGGGGCCTGCAATCGCTTGGTATAGATATCTCTCCTTTTGGGGGGGGGGAGAAGTTTGCACTGAACCTGTCAGTCAGTATGTTGGCAATGTCTGTAGGATCAGTAATCTTCACATCATTTTGAACTAGTTCTGAGCATATCTGGGAGTTTCCTCCCAGGTTTCTAACATAGCTAAAGAAGGCCTTATGATTGTCTTTTGAGTCTTTAGCTATTTTTCTCTCAAAATTTGCTTTGGATGATTTTATGAGAGCTCTTAGTTTTTTACTTATAGTGATCAAGGGTGTCTTACCTTTTAAGGATTTTGCTCTGTCTTGTAGTAGCTTCCTCCTTTTGTTGTAGAGTTTGTTTATGGCTGGGGTCCACCAGACTGGACGCTTGCCTTTGGTACAAAGAGTCTTTATTTTGCTTGGGATTGCCTTATCCATGCAGTCCTGCAGGTGCTGGTAGAAGGCATTTGTAAGTGATTCAGCGGCTTGAGTACTGTTTTCCGCCGGCTCGGGGGCCTTAAAGGAGACCACACTAGTCTTTAGAAGTGTGAAGTCGGCTTTCGAAGTTCTTTACTGTGGTCTTTTTATTTCAGGTGGGGTGGGATGAGGACCTCCAGCGAGATTAGTTTGTGATCTGATCTCACCAGTGAGGGGTATACTTCCAATGTTGAACATTGTGCTCCCATGTTCGTGATGATGAGATCAAGTATGTTTTCTCCTCTTGTGGGGATGGTGACTAGTTGTTCCATGGCATTTGAGTTTATGAATTCCAGGAACTTTTGGGCTAGGGTGTTTGGGCTTGAGTAGTGTTCCCAGTCTATATTAGGGTAATTGAAGTCACCTAGTATGATGGTGTTTGGTGATACATTTATCCCCTCTAGTGTTTTCAGGAAGGCCATGTGAGATTCCTGAGTTTGTGAGGGTGGCCTGTAACATGCTACAATTTGCAGAGCAGTCTTGCCTATGGTTAATTGCACCTGGATGGTCTCCGATGCATCGTGCGTTGCCACCAGTCTTGAGGTGTGGGTGTCTTTGATGAATATGGATACCCCCTCCTTTCTTGGTATTGTCCGGATTTTGGGGCGGAGCATGATAAGAGGTAAAACCTGATAGTGCTGGGGTGCTCTCAGTAGCCTTGAACCAGGTTTCTGTCACTGCACAGACATCGATGTTCTCCATACTGAGAAGGGCCTCGAGTGCGTGCATTTTGAGATTTAGACTTCTGGCATTGAGCAGCATTACCCTTAGTTTTTTTCCTTTTTTGTGTTCTAGGGTGGTAGGTTTAGAATTTGAGCCTTGCCTAAAAAAGGCACTATGGGGGTGGCAAGAGCCTTTGCCAATATCCGGAATCCCAGGGGTGACAGGTGCAAGCCATCCCTTGTGAAGCAGCGTGGCTTGTCCAGCATGTCATCCCAGGCCCTTTTTCAGTGGAGGCCTGGGGAGAAAAATTCCACAGTACAAGTTAGCAAGAAAAATTTACAAAATTGAAGTTGAATACAGTGAAAAATATACAATAAAACAGCTAAGCAAATGTAGATAAAGCTCCACAGTACAATATAGTAAAAGGCATTATAACATTGAAGAAAAAACATAGCAAAGAAATATACAATAAAACATTTGAATGAATTTACATAACACATTACGTTATCATCTTCAAAGAGTAATTGTACAATACAGAGCAGTTGATAAGTGAGTTCTAGTAGTAGAGATGTAACGAATAGAGAGGATAGTGATAGAAAAGGGCTGGGTTCATGTGGGATTATTATAGAGGCAAATCTGTGTGCTATTAAGGCACTTTATGAGAGTTTTCTTGAATTTGTGGATGTGGCAATGCACCATTTTGTTCTCGTCCATTGCTTTAGTGACTTTCTCAAAGATTTCCACCAGGTTGAGTAGATTTGATCTGCCCTTAATAAAACCAAACTGGATCGGATCCAGTGTCTGAAGATTTCCTATGTCATTGTTAATAATTTCCATCATAATTCTTTCCATGGTTCTGTGTATGAGACAAGGCAGACATATAGGTCTGTAGTTAGCTGGGTCATAGATCACTGAATCTTTGCAAAGGGATGGCCATTGTAGTTCTCTATTTGCAAGGCACAAAGCCTGTTTGGAGTCTACAGTTAAATAGTGACTATGGTGGTTCTGACAGGCCATGTCTCATGCAGCTTAGTAGGCATCCTGGGATATTACCAGTGCCTGTTGATGAGGTGTTCATAGCCTTAGAGAGTGCATTGAGGATTTTCTGCCTACTGATAGTTGGGGGAGGAAATGTTTGATGGTGTCTCCTGAGAGGTGTCTAGGTGGAAGAGAGGGGTAAAACTGGAAGTGAATTTGTTGCCCAGTAGATTTGCTATATTTTCAGCTTTAGTTTAAGAAATTCCATTTAGAATTAGTTCTGCGCATTGTTGTGTTCAGCCTTTGAGGCCGAGGTCATAGTTAGAGAAAGCATTATGGCTGTCCTTGCCCTGGGAGGCTATTTTTACTTTAAAGTCAAGTCAAAGTAAACTTTATTGTCATTCAGAAATCACACAAATGCAATATGGCTTTGCTAGATTTGATTTGCCCTCTGTGTTGTTTGTTTACATTAATGAGAGAGTTTTTGTCCTGCAGGGCATTGCACTTCCTAATTTTTGCCATGACGTTCTTCCTTTTATTATACAACCTACTGATGTTCAGATTCTACCATGGTGGTTTGTTTTTTTTATTTTTCCCATACTCATATCCTCATACATACAGCTTTAACATGTTTTTACAGGGTTTCTGTGAACAATTCTGCATAGGCAGCAGTGTTCTTGGGGATTGGGAGGTTTGAAAGTCTGCCAGGTTATCACTTAATAGTTTGCAGTTTGTGTTAGAATATGAAGTTTGCATTACAATAGTTTCTAAATGGCTGGGGTCAAGGTTTTTATTTTTATTTCAAAGGAGACAGATTTAAGGTCTGACCATGTGGCTTATTACACTGAGGAGATGTAGCATTCCCCAGTGTTAGTGAGGTCCAGATCCTGTATATTCATGCTCTTTCTGGGTATATGGACTGTTAAGGGATTTGTGTTTTCAAAGTCCAGGAATCTCTGGGCCTCTATGATTTATAGTGGGGTAATTAAAGTCATCTATTAGATTGATATTCATTGAATGGTGAGTATCTCCAGTAAGTTTAAGCATATAGTATGTGTTTTCTGGGTTATAGAGGGAACCTATACCTTGTGAGGATATGGTATTGGACTTTGCCTATGGTAATTTAGACATGGAAAAGCTCAAGCACATCATCCTGTTTGACTAGCCTTCAAGTATATTTATTATTGATGTAAATCAAGACACCTCCATCTTTATTCCCTGCCTGTGAAGTAGCTGGTCTAATTGTGGAAGACATTGTAGCCCTGCACTGCCAAGGTGCTCGCCACAGCTTTAAATCATGTCTCAGGAACTGCACAAACTCCATGGTGAGAAGAACTTGGAGGGAGTGGAGTTTCTTGTTTAGATTCCTGGCACTGAAATAAAGTTGGTGTTGTTAAAAAAAAATAATAAAGTTGCATGTGGTAGCCAAAGTGAAATCTGATCTAACTACACAGTGAAGTACCTTGGTATAGTGACTTCTGGAATTATTGCCCCTTGTAGGTTCTTATTGAGATACTTGCTACTTGAGATAGTTTATCGGGTGGAGAAAGAGCATTACAGTAGTGTTTAAGTAGTTTGTTGTGAATACTTCAGTACAGATCCAATTCCAAGTCGCTTGGAATTCTGGTTTTAGACTTTTTCAATCATGTCAACAGATATGACTGACTATTGCATATTTATGTTGGAAACATCCAATGGGAGCAAGTTCATGTACACTGAAAAGAGCAAAGCTCAGACTATAGATCCTTGTGGTACACTCATAGCAAAACGCCATGCAGAAGACTTGTTTTTATAAAAGATTGCTTTGCATAGTGCATGTGTGATGTAGCTTTTAAACTGAGACATAACCATACCTGTCAACTGTCCAGATTTTCAGAGAATGTTCAGATTTTTAGCTCATATTTTTGGTCTGTTTCTCATAAAATTTGTGGTTTTCTGGAAAATCACTGGAATGATCTGAGGATTGAAGTCACTGAATAATGGCATACATTTGAGTTTCAGACTTTAAATCCTTCAAAAAATGTATGTTAAAACACACCCTGTTACTCTAGCAACCTTCTAAGTTTATAAGAGCGATATTTAAAATATGTCCCTATTTCTGGGCCTTTGTCCCCTTATTTTCTGTGGCTTTGTCCAGATTTCTTAAAGTTGTTAAGAGGTTGATAGGTATAGACATGACTCTGACCCACATCCTATGTTATTGGACGAGGCCAATTACATATGTATGGCTTAGTATTTCAAAAGGTCCTTTATTAGTCTGAAAGAGGCCTGCAATACACTGGCCATTCTCAAAGTTTAGACAACTTTGGTGACTGAATAGATGGCTTTGGTGGTATAATTTTGCTTTATCCTCAGTGGAAAGGACTACTATGGCTATTAATGTGCTTGTAGAAGAATTTTTTCCTGGGGTTTACTGAGTGGGAAAATGTTAGCTATAGATGGTTAGTCATTTGAGAAAGTGGAGCTTTGTCTTCTGGTTCTAGTGTGACAATGTTTTGCTTGAAACTCTGGGGAATGATGTTGTGGTAAGGGTATGGTTAAAGATACGTGGAAGAAATTTACAGATGACTGAATAAAGCATTCTACGGAATTGCTTGTGCAGTATTTTTTTTGTTCAAATATTTATTTGAAAAAAATTTTTTTTAAAAAAAGCAAAATTAACCTTTACACATCAAAGAAGAAAAAATTTAGTGAACTATTTACATAATGTACAATGGCCTCAAATCAAATGAAGATAAAGGAATACAATCATAGTTACACAGACAAAAAATAAGCTTTTTAACAAAGATAAAAACAAGCAATTAAGTGCTGTCTTCTTCCTTTCTCTCTTTTTATGAAGGTAAAGTTGTGACCATATTAAATGTCTCAATTAGGGAGAAAACTTTCTCCCAAGGATTATTGATCCATTTCCTAGGAAATATTCTTATTTCCTTGACTTTTTGATTTCCAATAGTGCTACTTTTTCAATAGAGTTAGAAAATCTTCAAAAGTTGGGATGACAGGAGAGTTCCATTTCCTTGTGATACATTTCTTTGAAACTGCCATTAAAGTCCTAAAAAAGATAAAGAGCCTTCCTTTTCGTAATGGAGGTTTCATTTATATTCATAAGAATCAACGACTTTGACAAAAAAAAAAGAATCAGTAAAAATGGCTTGCAAAAATCCACCTATATCCTCCCAAAATTTCTTTATATGAGGACACTCATACATAATATGGAACCAGTTAGCATTACATTTTAGAGAACATCTCCAACATAGTATATCATTAGAATTGTTAAATCTAGCTATTTTGTTAGGAGTATAAAATACTCTATGTAGACACTTCCATGCAATGATTTTCCATCTTTGTACATTTGAAGTTAACTTCTTATATCTACTTTGGTCTCATTTAGTAACAATAATGGACACTCTTTGATGATAATATTCCAGAATTTCTGGTTAGATTTTATTTTATAATTAATAATAATTTTATATAACTTTGAAATTAAATTTGTCCAATTAAAGTCTCTATATATTATTTTGTACAAATAGAATATAAATTTAGGCATGGTTTTAAATGAAGAGTTATCTATTGTTCTACATAGATCTTTTGCAAAAGGTATTAGGCTATTAAGGGCTAACCAGTCATTATTGGGTAGATTAAATATGTTAATTATTTGATTTACATCCATGACTGTCAGATTTTCCATACATTGGTACCAACATGTGAAATTGATTTCTCTCCATGAGTTAAGAGTATTTATATGAATATTATTGAAGAAGTTTTTTGTAATTTTGAAGGGGATTAATAGCTGAAGCCATAGTTTAATGTCAATATTATTGTTTACAAAGCTCTGAAAAGTGCTGTACATGTTATTTATATAATTTAGATTAGTAGGTTTGGTGGAATTATATTACAGGTTAATACAAATAATATGCCAGAGTTTACTGTTCTGTTCCTTCAGCTGCATATTTTTTGCAAATTTACTTTCTTCTCGGAAAATAATAGTATGTATTGTTTTCCCTGTGGAAGAAATTTTTGGATCTATCGAACTGATCACTGTTTTGAAAATGGATGCTTTGATATAAGATTCTAAATCTGGGAAGTTTATGCCTCCAATTCCCAAGGCCTAATATGATTAAGAAAAGCTATTCTGTTTTTTTTTTTGGGTACCAACGGAAATTTATAAAAATTCTGTTTAATTCTTTTAAAACATTTTTTACTAGGGATTATAAGAATAGCTAATGCGATGTAGTTTATCTTTGGGAGAAGTACCATTTTTATTAGCTGCAATCTATCTTCAAAAGTTAAATATAATTTATTCCATTTTCCTGTTAGAAATTTAAGGGTATTCATAATATTAATATAATTTGTGGATAAAATTAATTCCAAATTTTCACATAAAACAATCCCCAAATATTTTCAGGAGGAAACTTGTTTCCCAGTTATTTGATTTGTAATGGTATTAGAATTATTTTTCTTACTTAACAAAATATGATTCGATTTAGAAGCATTCATTTTTAAACCCGAGATATGATAAAATTATTCACCACTGTAACAGGTACAAGCAAGCAAAATGTGAGGGTAATGCTCCTCAATGCTAGAAGTCTAAACCTCAAAATGCACTCACTCGAGGCACTCCTTAAAATGGAGAACATCGACATCTGTGCAGTCACAGAGACCTGGTTCAAGGCTCCAGAGAGCACCCCTGCATTACTGGGCTATAATTCATACCACACCTTTCAGTCACCTAACTTGGACCGAAGCATTAAAGGCGGAGGTGTGTCCATATTATTAAGGATATCCACACCTCCATGCTAGTTGCTCAGCATAATGAATCTGAGATTATCCAAGTGCAACTAACTCTGGGCAAGACTGCAATGCAAATTGTAGCTTGCTACAGATCCCCCACCATACCCCAGGATTCCCACTCCTCATTTCTTGATACATTGGAAAATATTAGGGTACAACCTAACACCCTAATAATGGGTGATTTCAACTACCCCACCATTAACTGGGAAAACTACTCATGTACCAACTCTTGTGCTCAACATTTTCTGGAATTCATAAATTCCAATGCCTTGGATCAACTTATCCACACCCCCACCAGGGGCAGCAATATCCTAGACCTGGTCATTACCAACATGGGCAACCGGTGTTCCACACCAGAGGTCAATTCCTCGTTGGCCAGATCCGACCATAAGCAAATCACCCTAGACATCCACATACCAGCCCCCCCCCCCCCCCATTAGGGAAACCACCATAAAAAATTTCTCCAAAGCCAACTTCACGCTTCTTAAGACAGAAGTGGTGAACTTCACAACACCCATGCTGACAGACAATAGAGATACGACTGCTGAATCCTATACAATTGGACTTTATAGGCACTTACACAAGTGCATGGATCGTGCAATCCCTAACAGAACCAAGATGCTATCCTCCAAAAAAAGGAAGACAATCTGGTGGCCCCCTGCTATAAGCAAACTCTACAACAGAAGAAAGATACTGTTGCAAAAAAGAGTAAAATCCCATGATTGGAAGAATTCCGTCATTAGCCTCAGTAAGAAGCTGAGATCCCTCATAAAATCCTCCAAAGCTAGTTACGAAAACAAAATCGCCACTGATTCTAAAGACAACCACAAAGCATTTTATAGCTATGTCAAGAATCTCAATGGCAACACTCAGATCTGCTCTGAGTTACAGCACAATGGCACTAAATATACAGAGCCAACTAATATTGCCAACATCCTGGCAGACAGGTTCAGTGCTAACTTTACCCCTCTCTCATCCCCTAAAGGGCCCATCTCTATACTGGAAGAATGCAAAGTACCTGTAATCACGGCTGCACAGGTAAAAAACACCCTCTCCAAAGCCAAGAACACAGCATCCATGGGATCTGACAGCATCCCAGGCTGCGTTCTCCATGAACTACAGAACGAACTGGCACCCCACCTAAGTACCATGTTCAATCATATCCTCACCTCAGGCTTTGTGCCCACTGAATGGTACAATGCAATGGTTATCCCACTCCACAAATGCGGAGCCACGATGGACCCTGGGAACTACTGCCCCATTAGCCTGACAAGCCAGGTCTGCAAGGCTATGGAGCGTATCATCATGGAACTTATAAACAATGACATTGGTAATCTCCAAACTCTGGACCCTACCCAGTTCAGGTTTGTAAAAGGCAAATCATGTCTCCTAAACCTGATAGACTTCTTTGAAGCAGTCAGCAAAGCTATAGATGAGGGTAAGGTGGTACACACAGCCTATCTAGATCTTGCCAAGGCTTTTGACACCATCCCCCACTCTGGAATTATAGACAAACTCACTAATCTAGGTATAAATCCCTATGTCACAAGATGGGTTGCCAACTGGCTCACTGACCGAACCCACACTGTGAAAGTAGCAGACTCTAAATCCAACTTCAGACCAGTGACAAGTGGAGTACCACAGGGTTCAGTCCAAGGTCCTCTCCTGTTTGGTATCTACTTCTCTGAAGTACAGGCTAACACAGAAGGTCTTTAGCTAACAAAGTTCACAGATGACTGCAAACTAGGAGCCATAATCAAATCTCCTAACGATGTGGACATCCTACAAAAGGGCCTCCCTGAGACAGATGCCTGGTGTCAAATCCATGGCCTCAAGCTCATTGCCAAAAAGTGCATTGTCATCCCTTTTGATAAAAACTCTGAACCCATGAACTACCACATAGGCAGTAGTCTACTTAATACCGAAAGTGTGATAAGAGACCTTGGGACACAGGTGGACTGTAGTCTATCCTTTGATAATCACATCACCACAGTAGTCAGGAAATCCTTCTATGTGGCACTCCTCATCACAAAAGGTTACTCATCCAGGAAAAAAGAGGTCATTGTTCCCCTCTACTCGTCACAAATTAGACCCATTATAGAGTACAACGCCCCTTTTGGTATGTACCTCACAAGACATCTACAACAACTGGAAAGGCCACAGAAATACCTTACAAAGAGGATTACCAGCATCAAACAGATGCCCTACACAGACCATCTCAAAAAACTCCAGCTTTACTCTGTCGCATATCGTCTACTCAGAGGCGATCTCTGCCTAACATACAAAGTTATGTCAAACCCAGAGCTGTTGGACATGCTCCACGTAATTAAATCCCAATCCCTCTGAGCTACATTCTCTAGGGACCTAAACCTTGTCACCACAATAAACAGAACATGCTGGAGGGATAGATTCCTGTCTCAAAGACTTCCCATACTCTGGAACAAACTACCTATCTATATCAAACAAACCTCCTCATTAGCACTCTTCAAGAAAAATCTTGATGATTGGATGGGAGACAGGAAATTCACCCCAGGGATCACTTCTGTGGCTCTGCTTGACAGGGGCACATGAAAATAATTTTCTTTGGTGGCAAAACCCAGAGTACCATTTGGCTAGGCTTATATAGGCCCTTGGGCCACTAGCCTAGTACCTACCTATGAACCTATGAGCTAATGAGTTTAATTCACATAATGACTCATCTGAATTTGATAGAGTGAGTAAAATATCATCAGCAAAGAGCATTATTTTTGAGTTAAATTGATTAAAAATATCAATACCTTTAATTTTGGGGTTAAAACAAATTGCTGAGGAAAAAAAGTTCAATTGCTAGATCAAACAACACTGGTGACATTGGGCATCCTTGTTTAGTACCTTTAGTAATTTTAATTGCTTCCAAAGTGAATGGGCCCAATTGTACATATGCCAAATTGTCTTTATATATATTTTTATTAGAGTAATGAATTGTGAAGGGAAATCATAAATTTGTAGTATATTGAAAAGATAATTCTAATTTAATGAGTCAAATGCTTTTTCAATATCTAATGTAACTATTAGGGCTTCAGTTTTTTCTCTGTTTAAAAGATCTATAGTGGTTAAAATTATTTGTATATTATTATGTGTATGTCTATTATGTTTAAACCCTGTTTGATCCTCACTAATGACTTGAGTTAAAGATTCTTTGATCCTATAAACCAAAATAGACATAAGAATTTTGTAGTCATTATTAAGGAGTGAAATCGGTCTGTATGAGCTACATAAACTGGGATTTTTGTTTTCTTTTAAAATAGGTGTAATCAGTGAATATCTCCATGAAGGCGGAATAATGCCCTGTGAATATGTTTCATTTAATGCCGTCTGTAGTATTGTTAAGACAGATGTGGGGAATAATTTGTATATTTCTGTAATAATTCCATCTATGCCTGGTGCTTTATTATTTTTACCTTCTTTGATTTGTTCTTTAATTTCTTTTAGCGTAATTTGTTTTTGAATGCTTATACTTAGGGTTTCTGGAATTCTATTTAAATTTGTATAGTCTAGGCACATGTCTGGAATATCGTGAGAAGAATCATTGATATTGTAATGTTTTGTAAAGTGTAATTTGAAAGCTTCTAATATGTCACTTATATCTGAAACATTTTTCTTGTTTTCCCCTTCATAGATTATATTTGCAATATTGTTTCCATTAGAATTTCTTTTAATCTCATTGCTAAGTAATTCATATACTTGGGAGAAACAGAATAAGAATTTAATTTTAATTTTTCCAAAGCCAAATTGGTTTTATGCATTAAGATATTATTGTATTTTATATTTAATTCCCCAATTTCTTTTTCTTTTTTTTTTTTTTTGCAGCTGTATCCTCTATATATTTTAAGTTAGTTTCTATAATTTGTTTCTGGATATTAACTAGTTTTGATTCCCATTCCTTTGCTTTATTGCTGCACCAGGAAATAATTTTTCCATAAAAGTATGCCTTTAGTGAATCCCATAAAATAACCATATTTATGTCACCAGTATTATTTGCATCTAAAAAGTGTTTTATTTCCAAATCTAACCAAGGCTTAAACTGTTTTAATTTAGTAAAATATGCTGAAATTCTTTTGGTAAATGTCAGTCGTTTAAAATCCATTTGAAGTTTAAGGATAAGTGAGTTATGGTCCAATAGAGGACAGGGAATTATAGAAGAGTGTAATATTTTCATTTTCAAATCTTGTGATACATAAACTTTATCAATTCTTGTTTGGGTATTGAATCTGTAATCACTGTGGGAAAATAGTAATGAATTTTCATTTTTAAAATTAAATGATTCTATTAACTGCAAATTATCTATTCATTTTCTAAGAGTTCTTCCCGAAGAAGTAATATGGAAAGGACTTTTATTTGTAGTTTCCTGACTATCTAATATACAATTAAAGTCCCCTCCCACAATTAAGTTGCCTTTTGAAGTCTTATTAATAAGTTCTATGTGCTTTTTAATTGTGCCTACTCCTATACCTGGAAACCAATACAAGGTCACCAAAGTCCAAATTCTATTACTATGTCTTATTATGACTATTGAAAGAAGGCCATCCTTGTCTTCATAGTTATATTGTACTTGAAGAATGGTAATATTTGTCTTCCACAATATTAAAACTCCTCTATATTTCTTACTGTTAGATGAGTTAGAAAGTTTTATAAAGTCATTTGGATTCCAAGTGAAGTTATCATTAGCTTTAAAATGAGTTTCCTGCAAACAAAACACTTGAGCTTTGTTTACTTTTAAGTATTTAATTAAGTTGGATCTTTTCATTGGGTTATTCAAACCACTTACATTTAATGAGAGTAGTACTAAATCCATCTAGTTAATTTATTATTGAAATATTTTGAATGAAATAATGACAAAATATTTTGTTGCTCTTTTCTTTTTACTGTGTAGCTTCCATATCTTATTAATTCTAATAAAATAAATCTTAATTCCTTTAGAATTGTATAATTTAAAATCTAAAAAAGGCCAAAAAAAGGGAAAACAAACAAATGTATAGAAGTTAATCTTAAACATAAGTATAAACAAATACTTAAAACCATCTTTTAACAAACATGGAATGAATACCATTCCCAATCTGAAAGAACTAATAAGTTCTGACAGATTAACCCTCATTACTAAAAGTGAATCAAACATTAAAAGGAAGTTAGAGACTCCATTAAAAGTTAGTCTGGAGATTACAATTAAATAACTCCAAGCTCAGAGCAAAATATTGATCAATGGCACATTTGAGTATGAACATGTTTACAAAATTATTACTTGTAATGCTTTTTTTGCATACCAATGTTATTAACAGACATGTAATGAAATTACTTTTGTGATTAATTATAATAACATCATGAACTTATTTAAAAAACAATTTTGAACTGCATTTCCCATATGCAGTGTGTATTATTTATCATTCTCAAATAATGGTTAATAGCAAACGTAATAAACCAAAATAGGACAGTTCTTTAGATGAGTTTTTTTAGAGCATAACAAATCTATAACAAGTACCAAATAATTGTCTAGAAGGAAGATCTGAATATTTTATTTATTCATTTCCCCAATCCAACAATCTATTTACAAATTTATTCTACTAAATTATTAGATAATTTCCAATTAAATAGAATGACTCCATCAACTTTGAGTTTCTTTTTCTCTTTTTTCTTTTTTCTCTTTTTCCCTTTTTTCTTCCTTTCTCCTTCCTCCCTTTCCTTTCTCTTTCCCTCCTCTTCTTTCCCTCCATTCCTTTTGCTTTTTTTAACCTATTAATATAAGAATATTTTGAGCATCTTGCGATACAGGAATTAACATTAATACCTTTCCTATTCCCTTTTAAAGCGATGTCATTATATGCCATATTATTAGGCTAGTCTCTTTTTATTTACTTAGAACAGTATTTCCCAATAAAAATCAAAGAAATCATCTTTTACTTTTGAAATTATTTTGCTCAAATCTCATTCCAATGAAACACCTATTAATCAAGTTCAAAATAATTAGAATATAATACATTCAAAATAAACTACAATAAAATTTCAATAAAACTTCTGTTAAATCCAAATGAATGGTGTCAAATGCATATGCATGTGTCTTGCATAAAATTACACGGTGCATTCTACATAAATCAGAATCTTGTACCATACCACTGACCTTATTATCAACCAAACCAAACAAATGAATAAACCAGATATATCTAAATCCTGTTAACAAATACAGTCTTTCAAACTGCTTATTTAGCCTATATTAAGGAAGCAGTATCTAGAAATCCTTAACATAGGTGAAATCAAGGCAGCATATTAAAATATATTGAGATTGCCTCTATGAACTACATTTTTTGTAGTTAATATTATACAAAGGTTATAGAAATTATATTGAATATAATAGAGTTTATTTCATATAATTGTCCACTTTTCAGTAATTTATTATGCCATATTATATTCTCAAAAGTGCTTTTAATTGAAGTACTTGTCATGTGTCAAGTGGACAAACCGAGTTATACTGAGCTACAAGTACATTACAATCCTGCAGAACTAGATAAATAAAATAATGGAAGTCTAGCACACAATATGCTACTGGATTCTTTGTTTTCTAGCATACAAAGAAATGTGGTATCCCTATTATAAAAACTGCTCATATATGTGTATTTTGATTTTCAACTATTGCAGTTGACAACAGTCAGTGATAGGGAACTAATGTACCAATTATGTATATCAGGTGTGATTGTTTTTATTACTGTCAGAGCTCCACAAAAAATAATTGCTTAAAAACCAGCACCATTAGTTACACTATTCCATAACGCAATTTAAACAACCCTCACTGCATCCTTACTAACTACTTACTAATGCCACTTCTTTGGGGTTCACTGTCAATCATTACTCCCCACATTAGAATATTAAATCTACTGCAGTCCCACATGCCTATCAATCCTTACACTGTAGGTCATGAACAATTTAGGTGAATGCCATATGTCGACTAGTGCTCATAAACTGTTGACAATATTAGCTGCGGAAATCACAATGTCTTTGTCAGACTGTGGAAGAGAATGAACACAGAATCTCCACCCTCATAATAGATAAGGGCGTCATTCTTGGCACTAGTCTCTCAATTCTCAGGGGAATATACTGGTCAGTGAGCTACCATTTGTAATCTGTACTACCACAAGCAGTGTTTTGTTTAATCAGGTATCAAGTAATGTGAAAAAGAATGTGTAGATTATTTGCGCATGATGATAGACATCTCCCTGTCTTCTCCGGTAACATATTCTCTTCTAGTGTACAACAGATAAAGTAATTTGAAAAGGGATTTACCACTTTAAATCACACCCTGACTAACCAGAAAGTGGGAGGGAAGAAAGGGGAAGTACACGCATATGCTAGTACGCATTTCTCTGTCCTTCTAATAGTGTTTATTACTTCCCTATTTAGTTATAAACTCGGAATGCAGCTTAAAATGATCAGGGTTACAAGCACAGAGATAATTATCATTTCCTTATCTGCACGAATCACACCAAAATGAAAGAACAAGAATCACCAGGACACAACTGGTATGAGCTTTAAATAGAACTAGCTTCCCTGCCACAAAGTACATAGTACTGCATTCTAGAGTATGAGTGAGTATTATATGTGTGTGAAAGATGTTCGTTTCTTTATTTTGAAAGAAAACACGTTTAAATGCATGCATACATTCCAAACAAATAGTTGCTTAACTGTGGTGTCTTAGACCGTTCATATTTCCACAGACATATATTTTTACCAAAGGAGAAAAGCAATTAGTTTACTTATTTAAAAATTGTTATTTAACTTAATAAGTTAAGGAATTCATGACTAGAAAGTCTTTGTATGTTTCTAAATTATATGTTTCTAAGTTATTAACATAAATAAATATATTAACCAGTCGCAATATGTAAAAGGGGCATTTAAATATGTTGTTCTAAGTTACTAGATACTCTGTTAAAATTGTTTCTCTCTGAATTCATATTAACATTGTTGGTGTGAAGTTAAATAATCAAATCTCACTATGAATTCAATAACTTATTTCAATATTATGTGTGTATTAACCTTTGTTAAAATACTTTAATGAAGAATAGGAAGAGAAAGAAACCTTGGCAAAATTATGCTCAAATAAATAAATTAAATACATACTTGTTAGTTTCCTGAACATATAGTTTATATCTTAGTTGAATCTTTGAGAGACATGAGAGTAGCTGTGGTTTTAAGATAATTTTTTGTTTCTTTTTCCTCACATCAGTCCATGTATTTTTTTCAGAAAATCTTTTCAGGGATGAGGTTGTTGCCCAGTCTATTTCTTCAGGAATTGTTATGATGTTGTTGTTCTTAATAAATGATGTTGTTTCTTCGAGGTTATTGAAAGTACTTATATCATTTGAGTGGAAAATTCTGATTTTGGCAGGATAGACCAACTGTGATTTTATTTTATTTTGTTTAAGAAGCTTCACCAATGGCCAGTTTTTTTTTCCTTAATTCCTGTACCCTTGCAAAATAGTCATTATCAAACCGTATTTGGCTTTTTTTGTATGTTAAGGGACTTTTCCTCCAGGCTGATTTTAATACAAGTTCTTTATCCAAATATGACAGAAATTTAATCACAATTGATCTTGGGAAAGCTTTAGATGAAGAGGGCTGTGGTTTTCCTATAGCTCTGTGAGCTCTTTCTATGCCAGATGATGGTCCCTCCTTTAAGTCTAGTACTTCTTGCAGCCAGGAATTTAAAAAAGTAATAATGCCCTCACCTTCAGATTTCTCTGAGAGACCAAAGATTCTTATGTTGGTTCTTTGTTCTCTATTTTCTAAATCATCCATTTTAGTGATTAACCAGGTATTCTGATGTAGTAAGAATTCAGTTTGATTTTCATCTTCTTTTAGTCTGCCATCAATGTCATTCAATGAAGTTTCCATGTCATGAATTTTATTTTGTTGTTGTTGAAGTATTTCTTTTAAAACATCAGTTTGTTTTTGGCAGTTTTCTTTAAGATATTCCAAGTTTTTTGTAAATCTATCCATTTTCAAGGACATTTCATGTAGCGTTGAAGACATCAGTTGGATCTCCTTTTTCAGTGTAGATTTTGAGTGTGAGTTTTTTTAGCTGGCCATGTCCATACAGTTGATGTAATCTCCAGTTTTGTTTGACAGGAAAATTTCAATAACATTTCTTCAAATTTGATATAGATGAGGTATGAACGTTCCTTAATAAAGTTATACTGTTTCTAATTGATAAAATATATTTTTCCTGTATTCTAGTATAGGAGCTCTAAAAAGATGTTGCTTACAGTTGGCCATCTAGACTTCCGCTTGTGCAGTATTTGGATTTAATTTTTTAATACTTGATGGTGCAGAAGTGAAGCATTGGTGTAGTGGCACAGTTGGGGCCAATTACTTTGTTATTGTATGGTGAGGTATTAGTGAAGGTAGAGGTGGGAATATGTGATCAGGCAAAATGAACTTGAGAACCATGTCAATGTTATGCTCTGGAAGGAGGATTTGGTTGTGTGATGTTGCCCTAGAACTCCTAATAATGACTTTGCCAACTTCAAGATCAACTTTGGATATTAAATTGCGGTACTTTTTATCCTCTGATGAAGGATCCTTTTCTGTCATTTATTGCCTTTCTGGCAGCTATCTTAAGTTCCTTCTAAGGGTTGTATTTATCACCATTAGCAGGGATAAATTTCCCTAATTCATGTACCTTATGTTTTTGCTTCAGTAGAAATATAAGGTTTGAAATGAGTTATGGACCATACAGTGTATTCAGACTTGTATTTGAGTAAATAAATCCTATTCTTCTGTAATGGCTGGGGGATAACAATGTTCTAAAAAAAACTGACAGTGCTTATTTCATTATTATCAGATAACTTCAAGGCAATCCTATGGAATGAGGTAGAGACTGGCACTTGGAATAGGTAAATCTGTCATTCTTACTCATTTGACAACTATAACAACTTTTGTCAAGAAACAGTTTAGAACAAATAGAGATGATTGATTGCATTCTAACATCATGGAAAGTGATAATGAATGCATACATTGTGTTTTGCCATAGGAATAGTATAATATTAAAAACCTGTTTTGTACAAATATTTGGCATGAGTTTGGAGTGTCTTTTCTTAAAAAATATAATTTGACAGAGAATATTTATAAATTAATATATTCTAGACCTGTTGCAAAAGTTTATGAATAAGGTCTTCGGATGGCACCTCACAGCAAGAGGTTCTCTGGTTCGATTCTCAGCTTGGGTGCCTTCTGTGCGAGTCTACATGTCTTCCCTGCATTCGTGTGAGTTTCCTCTGGCTGCTCAGGTTTCCTCCCATGTTACAAAAACAGGGTAATCCTATGGGCTAGGCTTGTAAAGGCTCCAGGGCCATTAGCCTACTACACACCTGTGAAACTATAAGTAAACCATATCAAATAAGTTAGGGAGCTGCAGATACTTTTCAGATCTGCTGTTCTATTGTTATATGCAGGGCCGTGTTACACAGTTGTTCACATCTGATATGTAACACACATCACTTAACAAACAGAACAAATTACTCAGATAACAAAAATCATTTTATTGTGTAATTTTTCTGTAATTGCAGCATTTTTTTTAATTTAGCGCAAAAAAAAAAATGGAACCACAACTGAATTTTACAAATGAAGAAGAATGATAAAAATGGTTTTATATGCAATGACTTTCAATTACTTCACCAATATGCGGCAGCTAAAAAAGAGGAAAATAAGGAAATAAATAAAGGGGCAGGTTCTTGAACACTTAAGGAAGTATTTCTTTAATGTAAAGCAGACTAGAGCAATTGACTAGGGAATCTATGGATGGCAGAAGATGAAAATGTATTAGATATTTATGGGACAGGCATCTGAATAGAACTGTACAAGTGCAGAAATTAGAAGTGTGTTTGGAAACCACATTTGGTCTACAGAGTTAAAATAAGGAAAGCACTGAGATTGTTATATGTCTAATGCTGCCCTTTTTATGTTTCTGTGTTTTATATCAGATAAAAAAGAAAGTAATCACAGTGAATTTTTCATTCCTTTGACAGCAACTCTTTTGTGAAGATAGAAATACAATATCTGCATAGATCTGTCATTTTCCTCTGGTAGCCCCAAAGCAAACCTTTTCATTCAGAGTGATTTGCATACATTTCCCATGAGACTTTGCAGTACAGCAGCAGCTATAATTTTATATTTCTCAGCAAAATGATTCAAGGTGTTCTTTTTTTCATCCTGTAAGATTATTAAATGTATTATAAATATTTATAATATTTACATAACCTTTGCAAAGTCCACAAGATGGAAATCATTTTAGCTTAGATTTACAGCAACTGTTGAATATTGTATTTTAATCATGTTTTATTCAGTAATGGCATATAAACCGATTCTCAGGCATATTTGCTTTATACAGAAAGCTTTCACAGTCAACTAGGGAATTCTAAAGAAAATGAAAACAGCATTATGAAATAAAAAAAAAAACTTAAAATGTTGTAGTCAGGCCTAGTACTGAGGACTAAATATATAAAATATAGCAGAAAACACTAAAGAAATACCATGTCACCCCTCATGATAAAAAGCATTCTAAAATCAGACAAAAAAAAAAAAATATATATATATACATATATATATATATTATCAATTACTGCATCATCGATAAATATGTAGAGAAAATGTTCGCACTAAGAAGTGACTTTCATGTAATCACCTCTTGCCATCGATACATAGTTATCTTCATTACCTGCCTGTTCCTTCTAGAGCAGGTATGATTAAAATTATTGTTTCATGACACAGCACTTGAGTTTGAATTTCAAACCATGGAAACATTACGAAAATTGTTGCAACTCTTAATTACTTTACTTTTGAGAAGTTATTTTCTTGTTATGATTTTCTGAGCTCAGGAGTACTGCTTTTAGTGGCTGTTTATGGGTAATGGTGGATGATGGGAAAAGGCTTGTGTTGAAAAAAATATATACATGTATTAACCTGTTGGTGATCATTCTTACAATTTTTTTTACTTTGTGCATATTGGAGAAGGAAAAGCAGTTTTGGCATAGCTGTGTGAATTAAAACTCCAAGATTAAGGGAAATCTATATTGACAGAGTCAGTAAAACATGTTCTGAGGAAATTATATGCAAGAGTAGCATTTGGTGCTCTATGCAACACCTGCTGTCTACAGCAGAACTGGTTTACCTTCTTGCCTATCTTGTGGCAGGAGTGCAACACATAATTTATCAAAGCTAGATTTCTGTTTAAATGCATTGTATACTACAAATGCCCTGCAAATGTATCCATATGGCTGATAAGTAATTTATCTATTGCTTTGTTAATTTCTTGTTCAATTTACTGATGTGGATAAATGGCAACTTTTTTAAGTCTACAAGATGAGCACAATGCTGAATGAAGTCTGATACATTTTTTATGAAACCAGAACAACTTATTTCCCTTCCACATCTGCTTCAGAGACAGTGTACTTTACTAGAAGTGCAATGAAATCAATGCAGTGACCTCATCTGATGAGTGTGTCACTGCCGTTCCTTCAGTACTCAGCAGAACATCTGTACATACATACACATATGTATATATCAGGATGAAGAACAGCTGATCAAATGACCACCTAACCTGACATCCAGAATACCAATGTACCTTGTGGGACTATATGAAGAGAGACATGATGGACCTCTCTGAATATGTGCCACAGGTGGGTATAAGCCTTGCATTGAGCAGCATTCTACCATCACCAAAAATAATACCATAATACAAACAGAAAATGGCTGACTTCAATAATTGGCTTAACTACTGTTATCATTCCTAGGAGATCAAGTATTTGTCAGCCTGGGGCAACATGACTGACAGACTACACTGTTTTGCCAGAGATGGTCTCCAGCTGTCACTGCTAGGCTTTTGAATACTGGCCAAGGCATTAACCTTTTTTAGGCAGTGCCAAACCAACAGACCTACCAACATAATACATTTTAAAACATCAAGTTGAAGGTCAACTGATCAGTGCTAGGAGATTTAACAAGAAACTGCCCTCCCTGGAAGCACACCTTGCCCCGAGAATACTGATGTCTGTGCTGTTACAGAGATGTTGTTCAAGGCTGCAGGAAGCACTTCAGCAATGCAAGGCTACAATGCCTATCACACATTTAGACCTCTCTCTGAAAAGGAAAGAAGAAAGCAGGTGTACACTTTTCAATATAATAATCACTTCTCTAGATTGGTCAAACAGGATGACTTGCTTGAGCTACTCCATGTCCAGCTGACCATAACCAAAATCCCCGGCCATATAATCGCTATCTACAGATTCCCAAACATGAGCCATGAAATCCATTCCGCATAAATGAAGTTACTAGAATCACTTACCATTCAGCTCACCAAACAACTCATGGGTGTTTTAACTAACCATCCATAAACTGGGAAACGTATATAACCACTAACAAGCAAGCTCAGAAATTCCTGGACTTTGTCAATGTAAATCATCTGGAACAGTTGGTCTGCATTCCTACTAGGGGCTCAAACATTCTTGACATAGTACTCACAAACATGAGGGAGTATGCACACCATCCAGCATAATGTCCTCATTGGTAAGATTGGATCATAAGTCTCCTTTGAAATAAATGTAATGGTATTACCCCCATCAAACCCTAAAACCCTAAAGAATTTTCCAAGGCAAAATACCTCCTATTAAGTGATAGCATATGTCATTTTAAGGCTCCCCAACCCCAAAAACATGGAGGCCTATGCAGAAGTATACACAAATACAGTGTACAACCAATTAAACAACTGAATAGCAATGGCAGTACCTGACAGAAATAAACCCAGGTCTAGCTGGAAATACAAGCCACCCTCGTGGATCCCTGGCATAAATAGACTATACAATAGAAGCAAGATATTCTTGTCTAGAAGTAAGTGTGAGGGAGCACAACAGAGGAAAAAAAATCCCTTGTTAGTCTCAGCAGCAAATCAGTGAACTAGTCAAGTCTTCAAAAGCTGAATACATGACTAAAATATCCTCCAAAGCAAAGGATAACTACAAAGCATTTTTTTTTTTGTTATTTAGTTATATCTGAAATCTTAACCTAAACACTCAGCAATATACTGTAGATGGCACTATACACTCAGCCAGAAGAAACAGCAATCCTGGTAGCTGATATATTCAGCTCAAATTTACCCACTCATCACCTGCTGTCACTCTCCATAAAATGACCCCTACCATTCCTTTGCCTGTTATCACAAAAGAAATGTCATCACTGCACTCAGTAAAGCTAGAAATCTGGCATCAATGTGCCTTGACAGAATCCCAGGGTGCTTATTGAATAGCGTGAGACATGACCTGCCAAACCAAATAAGATCTCTATTTAACCACAGTCTCCAGACAGGCTTTGTTCCAGTAGAGTTGGGGACAAAAGTCATCCCTCAGCACAAGGGGAAACCATCAACTCACCCAGGAAACTACTGACCCACAAGTCTGGCTAGCCTCATATGTAAGGCTATGGAAAGGATAATCCTGAACTTGATTAACAATGACATAGGATATCTCCAGACTGTAGACCTAACTGAGTTTGGCTTTGTCAAAGTCAGGTCCTGCCTGCTTAGCCTGGTGGACTTCTTTCAGAAGGTCACCAAGGCCATGGATGTGGGTAGGACATTACATACCACCTACCTTTACCTGGCCAAGGCATTTGACACAATATCCCACTCTGGTATTTTTGATAAACTCACAAAATTTGGGCATAAACCTCTATGTCACCAGATGGATAGCCAAATGGCTCAAAGATAGGACACATTGTTAGAGTGTGGGAATCTACATCTAGCAAGAGATCAGTTACAAGTGGCCCCCTCCTGTTTGAAATATACTTCACATAGGTTCATAGGTTCATAGTTTGGTACTAGGCTATCATCCCTAGGGCCTATACAAGCCTAGCCATAACAATTCCATGGCTATTTCTTCCCGCACTATTTACTTCCCTGGACCCCTGTCTAGCAGGACAACTGACGTGATCCCTGTGGTGAATTTCCTTTCTCCCATCCAATCATCAAGGTTCTTTTTGAAGAGGGCCAAAGAGGTACTCTGCTTGACATGTATGGGCAGTCTATTCCAGAGTCTGGGGAGTTTCTGGGTCAGGGACCTATCCCTCCAGCATGTTTTGTTTATTGTGATTACAAGGTTTAGATCCCTGGAGCGTGTGGCTCTGAGGGATTGGGATTTCTTTAAGTGTAGCATGTCCAACAGATCTGGGTTTGACATGGCCTTGTATGTTAAGCAGAGATCACCTCGGAGTAGACGAGATGTGACAGAGTATAGCTGGAGTATTTTAAAGGTGGTCAGCATAGGGCATCTGCTTTGGGCCTGTGATTCTTTTAGTGAGGTATTTATGCGGCCTATCCAGTTGTTGCATATGTCTTGAGAGATACATACCAAATGGGGTGTTGTATTCTATAATGGCTCTAATGAGGGATGAGTACAGTGGGACAATGACCTCCTTTTTTTCTGGATGAAAAGCCCTTAGTGATGAGGTGTGCCATATAGAAGGATTTCCTGACTGTTGTGGCAATGTCGTTATTGAAGGTGAGACCACTGTCCACCTGTGTCCCTAAGTCTGTTATCACACTTTCGGTGTTTAGTGTACTACCACCTATGTGGTAATTCATGGGTACATGTTTTTTTCCCAAAGTGGATAACTATACATTTCTTGGCATTGAGCTTGAGCCCATGATTCTGGCACCAAGCATTTGTTTCTGTAAGGCCCTTTTGTAGAGTATCCACATCATTTGAGGATTCAATAATGGCTCCCAATTTGCAGTCATCTGTGAACTTTGTTAGTCAGAGTCCCTTAGTGTTGACCTGTACTTCGGAGAAGTAGATGCCAAACAAGAGAGGACCCAGGACTGAACCCTGAGGTACTCCACTTGTCACTTGTCTGGAGCTGGATTTGGAGTCAGCTACTTTTACAGTGTGGGTTCTGTCAGTAAGCCAGTTGGCAACCCATCGAGTGATGTAGGGATTAATGCCCAGCTTAGTAAGTTTGTCTATGATTCCACAGTGGGGGATGATATCAAAGGCCTTGGCGAGGTCCAGATAGGCTGTGTGGATAGCCTTACCAGCTTTACCCTCGTCCACGGCTCTGGAGACTGATTCGAAGAAGTCAATCAGGTTCAGGAAACAAGATCGGCCCTTCACGAACCCAAACTGCGTGGGGTCCAGTATTTTAAGGTTGCCAATGTCTTTGTTTATAAGTTCCATGATAATACGTTCCATGGCCTTGCAGATTAGGCTTGTCAGACCGAATGGGCGGTAGTTTCCAGGATCCAAGGTGAATCCCCCCTTGTGGAGGGGGATAACTGTAGTTGTGCACCACTCAGTGGGCACGAAGCCTGAGGTGAGAGTATGATTAAACATGACACTTAGGTGAGGTGCCAGTTCATTTGTCAAGGCAGATGTAGATGCCGTTGGCTGATCAAGTTTGCTAAGGACTACAAGTTGGGGCTAACCACTGACTCAAACGATGTTGATATCCTACAGAAAGGTCTAACACAGACTAATGCTTGATGTCAGAGCCATGGCCTCAAACTAAATGCAATGAAGTGCATAATAATACTCTTTGGAAACTCAAATACCCCTGTAAACTATAACATTGATAGCATCATTCTATGAGAAGAACCACTGGTGAGAGATCAGGGTACTCAGATAGACAGTAATCCGAACTTTGACCACCATGTGTCCACAATGATGAATAAATAAATCCTTCTTTGTGGCTCAGCTTATAAAGTAAGGGCATTGCATTCAGATCTAAGGATGCCATAGTACCACTGTACACAGCCCTCCTCAGACCAATAACTGAGTACAATTCTCCCTTTGGCTTATACCTCACAAGGCACCTGCAACAGTTGGCATGTCCTCAGTGGTTTCTCAACAAAAAGAAAATACAGGGTATAACCAACATGTCATACATGGACCAATTAAAATCCCTATCACTGTATTCAGTTTCCTACCGATTACTGAGGGTAATCTGTGTCTGACCTATAAGGCAGTCTCTAACCCCTTCCTGATGGAAATGTTGTGAATTCTCAAAACTAACTGAATGAGTGTTACCTGCTACAAAGCTCTAATTCATAGATTAGTACTAGGCTAACTGCCCTTGCAAACCATTTTAAGCCTAGACAATTATCACTTGTGAGGCTCAAACCCTGCACCTTGTGTTTGTAAGGCAAACACCTTAACCATTAGGCCACCCTCCCAACCCTAATCCTGATTTCTGACATGATTAGATCATGCTCGTGAGACAGAAATGTGTCCCAGAGATTGTCCCTCCTCTAGAATAGGCTTCCTATTCATGTAAAGTAGAGCCTTTCTCAAGGTGACCAGTGGTCCTAGTTTTTCAAGGAGAATTCCAGTTTGAAAGTCTCTCTCCCAGAATCCCAAACATTGTCCTTGGGACACAGAAATGTCCCAGTTTAGACTGCTCAGTTTGAATGGTGGCTTGGCTGCCCGGGGTAACCAGTCCCCCTGCTTTCCCATCCTAAGTAGCTCTGGGGACTTTGTGATTTTTCAGGGATGCCATTGGGTATGAGGTAAGGTCAGATGCCTTCGCCCTGGCAGGAGCCTTCCAGGCCCTGCTGCCATCAGTCAGTCACTCAGTCAAGGACTTCCATCTTGGGGGGTTCTGCTTGACCCAACTCAACCTTGCAGGAGCTCTCCAGGCCCTACACCCATCTGCCTGGTGCTCCCATACTAACTTCTGTCAGGGCCAAACCCTACAGTCCTCCCCTTTGATCTGGCCAAGAGATCTCCCCAGCCATGGCCCCCCATTTCAGAGGACTCCGCTACTTGCATGTCTCCAGCAGGTTGCCAAATCATGCTGGATCGCTCATGCCATCGGACCCTCTCAGGGGAGCATCACTCTGATCATGTCTGCTCCTCCAGAACTGCCCTCAGTTGCTGAGGGTCAGATCCTCTCTTATGAAGGCTTCAGAGTCCCCCTGCTTTCCAATCCAGAGCAGCTCTGGACACTTTGAGATTTGTTCAAGGATGCTGTTGGTTATGGGGTGAAGCTGGATGCCTTCACCCCAGCAGAAGCTCTCCAGGCCCCTCTGCCATCCACCCTGGCACTTTTTCAAGGACTTCCATCATGGGGAGCTCTGCCTGACCCCACTCACCCAGGAAAGAGCTCTCCAGGCCCCACCACTGTCTGCCAGTTGCTCCCTTAAGGACTTCAATCATGGAGGGTTATACCTGACACCACTGACCCAGATAGAAGCTCTCCAGTTCCCTCTGTTGTCCACCCTAGTGGTCCCTTAAGGACTTTCATTGTGGTGAGCTCTGCCTGACCCCCCTCACCCAGGAAGGAGCTCGCCCAGCCCTGCCACTAGCTGCTCTCTCCCCCTTCCAGACTTCTGTCCCAGAGGAGTCATGCTCCGTACCCCCTCATCCAGGCAAGAGCTGCCCTGTACCAGTCACTTTCCATCTCTCTCTCTCTCTCTCTCTATCTCTCCCTTCCAGACTTCCAATGGGACTGACCCCCTCTGGGGTTCCACTTTTACCCAGGAGAGTGAGAGCTCTTTTCCAAGGTTACATATCTCCTAACTGCTGCCAAATCATGCAGTGTCATGGTGCTCTTGGAGCCTCTCAGGGGATCTTCCCAGCCTCATGGAACTCTGCTGGGCCACGAAGCCTCAGACAGTCCCTCACCCAGACTTCAGTGATACCAGTTCTCCACTTTGGCTTGCACCTAGGGCTTTCAGACTTGCAGGGTAGATGGCCCTGGGTCCCCCAATGTCTGCACTTTTTGTGGCATACCTCAGTCTCTCATCTCCAGGGTGCCAACGGTCAACAAAAGTGCATTGCTTCAAGTCTCCTGGCATGTGGCCTCTTGCCTCCTGGATGGTGCTATTCACAGAGTGGCATCCCCACAGTGCCTGGTGAAGGATGGGAGGCCAACCTGCCTGTTCCAGTATGAGATGACATGGCTTCCCTATCTCCACTCCCATGGGAGCTGGGAGAATGGGATTGCAGACCTGGCTTCCTGACGTGGGTCTCAAATGTTCCAGTTTACGTCCTGTAACAAAATGGTAACCTTGGCCTTTCCCTGACCATCTTCAAGTGCTATCTGGCCTGTTGGAGTGGAAATCGTAGATTCATTCCTGGACTGGTTCCCATTTCCTATATGGATTTAAGCAATGTATAAACACAGTCAAAACCCTGCTTGCTGACTCTTCTTATCTTCCCCTAGGAATAGAAAATTGGGTAAAATCTGGATAAAACTGGCAAGGCTTTTAAGGGATCTTGAGCTATTAGCCTAGTAATTTCCTATGAACCTATTAACCTATGAAGCTACAAACGACAAATTCTGCTCATGCTCTGGGGATTACCCTGAAGATGAATAAACCAAATGACCAAATACAAGTGTTTCTGCAAGAGAATAATCCCCCCCGCATGTCCCGTGTTGCCTACACTTCCTGCAAACTACATATACTTACTCTGAAATCACACAATCCTTTGGTAAAGGGGAATATTTCCCTACCTGGGGATTGTCATCTCGCACAACTTTTGACCATCTTCTTCCATCAACCAAATCATTTTGACCAAAAAAATGACATAGTTAGTAATTTAACTAACTGCTCTGAACACAAACACACACACACACACACACACACACACACACACACACACACACACACACACACACACACACATATATATATATATATATATATATATATATATATATATATATATATATATATATATATATATATATATATACATATATATACAATTCTAGTTGTCTACTGATGTACTATGTTCTTCATGTGTAACTATGTTTGTAATTCATTGCTATGTTAATCAAATTGTTAATTGCTATGTAAATCCAATGTAACTGTCTGTATATTTTAACTGTGGAGCTTTTCTCCCCAGGCCTCCGCTGAAAATGGACCTACGTCCAGTCGGACACTCCCGGTCAACAAATATAAATAAATAAATTAATTAATAAATAATACAATAAATATATATATATATATATATATATATATATATATATATATACAGAGAGAGAGAGAGAGAGTTATTGTGACACAGTTAATTGCTGCTGCAACTCTTTCAAATAATGACACTTTAAAAGTAATTCTTCTCCTGTTATAAGAAATTCTGCCCTCCTAACTTGTATATGCAAATTCCAGGTTGTTCAACAGTGAAGAAAGTGATGAGTTGCTGGAGCAATAAGTTGAGCCATGATTAAACATTAGGCGTGTGCGCACACACACACACACACACACACACACACACACACACACACACACACACACACACACACACACACACACACACACACACATGCATATATGCATGGGAATAAAACACATCTAATGTTTTTAGTTTATTTATTTTCATTTGTTGAGCAGGTAAGTACATTGGTCCTTTGACCCTCATCAAGCATGACCTGGACCATATAGGCAATGGCAAAACAAGATTTTACAATATTTAATCATCCATAACAGGAATTAAAGATATAAAAAAAGCAAAGGCAGGGTACAGAAAAGTAAGAATAAAAATACAAAGTTCATCACAAAACCAAAACAATTATTGGCTTTTGGGCAAATTATAGTGCTAAAAATACAAAACACTGAAGCTAATAATGTGCAGCTAGCAACATACTACTATTATATAGACAGCATCAAAGATGTGACTTGCTAGCATACTGACTATAGTACAGTGATGGATCATATTATGATGAACAGGCTAACAGGTGCATATAATGATCGATATAACTTGACATAAGACAAAAGTTGGAAGCAATGTCTTTGTCCATGTCTCTTTGAGAGGAAGGATATATAGCAGTAATAAACTTTAGTTGTAGCAGAGGTTCAAGGACCTACAACAAACTGATATGATGTAAAAAGACAAAAAAGAAAGAAAGAAATATGAGTATTAAAGTCTGGTGATGATGCAGCTGAAAGATATTTCTGTTGTTGGAGAGACAAAAACAGGCCTTAACTATGTGCATACAATGTATGATGTCACAGCAAAAGGAATAAAATAAATAAATTGCATCATAAATAATAATTGTAATTATTTAGTTAACCAAAGCACCAGTAAATGCATACCATACCCTTGTCCCATGCTAAAATCTAAGGGGATGAACTCAGTAATCTAACAACAAACTTACTCCAATTCCAAGGCTAAATCTCTATTCTAATGCCACAATCTCCCTGAGTTTATCATGGAAGAAGATACTGTCCTAGAGATGTCCCCATAGCTTCAGATAGCCAAGTGGCCACTTCATTTTCTTAAGAGGAACTTGCTCTATGGGTTGGGAGGGTGGCCTAATGGTTAAGGTGTTTGCCTTACAAACACAAGGTGCAGGGTTTGAGTCTCACAAGGGATAATTGGCTAGGCTTAAAATGGCTCGCAAGGACAGTTAGCTTAGTACTAACCTATGAAAAGATTACTCATCCTGCTCAACACCTGAAAGAACATGGCTATTTGTTTCTATGTAACAGTGACAATGGATAGAACCCTTACTTTCTACACTTCTAAAGCTGAAGCTGGAATCAAGGAGACCCTGTCCATTTCCACTTACCTCGGAGCCTCTTCCCTTGTATTCTAAGATCATTGAGCTTTGCACTAAAGAGATTCATACATCTCTTCTTATCATGGATCCTCTTTCCTTGTATTCTAAGTTTACAGAGCTTTGCATCAAAGATTGCTGTATATCTCCACTTATTTCTGAGTGTCTACCCTTATCTCCTAAATTCATGGAGCTTGGCATCTAACAAATTTTCATAGAATATTGTGAACAGAGCACACATGAGATGTGGCAAGTAAATCTAGCAAGCTGATGACAACCCTTTTATGGACAGAAAAAAAATAATCACCTGCATTTAGAAACAAAATTAACTAGTAAAATGTAGGAGCAAATTTATCAACAGTAACAGCATGAAAAGTCCTGATTTCCACTATTTCAAAACTGTACCCTTTGACTGAGTTAAAACAGTTGTCAGTTGGACAAAGCAATTGTTAAGTCATAAGACAGCTTTGACCACAAATTAGGAGAAGGACTAACCAATTCAGAACACCAAGTCAAGGATAACTGGTTGAGAAAGTTAAAACTCTTCATTACACAGAGAGGTTATTCTACAAATGCAATAGACTCTTTCTTGGCACTGATGTTGATGTCTTTGAGAATTAAATAGTTACAAGGCCCCAATAGTGAATTGATGATAAAATCTGTGTAGACTGCAGATAAGAGGAAACTCTTTGCTTGCTTTGTTCCTTTTCTATACTGAAATTAGTTGGTATCCCAAAACTTGGCCAGCAAGCAGATAGGCATGTGTTTAGACACAATGTCAATGTCTGTAGTGTATGTGGAAAACGTCTGTGTACAGGACTGTAGACAGACAAAAGAAGTTGTAAAAATGGAGATATGTGGAGAGAAAAGTCATACCACATACATATATGAGAGAAGCTATTATCCTGTATGTAGGAAAAATAAAAGGGAATAAGTTAAATTAATTTTTTAACAATCTGTGCATGTTTGCATGGTCTGCTGCAGTGTGCAAAAATGATTTATTTAAAAAGAAATATTGGATAAAAAATTATATTATGTGACAGACATTTATTACAGGACTATGTGTTAAGTTCCTACAATGGTGCATTGGTGCTGTTGCTAATGTGGTTAGGCGATTAAGCATGTAGTTTCCAGGCTGAGAGCATGGATACCTATGGAATTACTGAATAGCAGAAAGGAGTAATCTTGTCCACATATCCCCTTCATGTAGGCCTAGACCTATGTAGCTGTTTACATAGGATGCAGGTGACATGAAGGGTATGACTACTGACTTCTAAGCTCATTTCAGCTTAGGTGCACATGTTTGCATGGTGCACCACCTGGCTGACTGTGTCCCTTCAGTGGAGTGTGTCCGCTAAATTCTGTTTACCTCCCGTGCAAGTGTTTCTGTGGGGTTCCAAAGTGCATAAAATGTAGATAATTAATTTTGACCCTTGTTTAAGCTAAAATAGGGCCATTAACTAATGTTAATTATATTGTCGGCAGGTGGAATGCATCATAGTTACCTAGTCACACACCCGTCACCTACAACAGAGCTCTATAAAGTATGCATGCACCCTACATTTTGTTTTTTCCTCCAATATTCTGGATCATTGCAGTACAGACTTGGGAAATTTTAATTGAGATAATGTTAGGGGCTGCTGCAGGTCTACTGCACCTGTATGTGCTAGATGCTGAAGTGAATGCTACTGGTGCTGCTGCTGACAATAAGCCTAGACAGAGGAGAAGAGTGTTCAGGCCAAGGGTAACCTTTCAGGAGCTACATGAGCTGGAGATTTTAGAGCGCTACAGGGTGGACAGGGACATATGACAAGAACTCACTGAGCTCTACCACCCTCAACTCAGACCCAGAACCAACAGAGGGGAACCCATGCCAGTGGAAACAAAGGTATGTGTAGCCCTACGGATACTGGCTACAGGTACTTTCCAAAGACGGAATGGGGATATGATG